>NW_018218422.1:0-8280 GCF_001263595.1 Phalaenopsis equestris | reverse complement strand
GAGGGAGTAGTGGGGGCTCTACAGTGGCAGCCAGTATCCTCCCAGCCTAACCACAAAATTAGGGACCAAACTCTAGATTAGTCAATGTTCTTTATAACACTCAGAAGGGAAAAGAATAGGATTGTTTCAATTTAGCACAAAATAGTTTTTATATATATTTTCAAATGATTTCAATTTCTTCACAATCCATATACTCATTGTAAAGGGGAATGATGTGTCATAAATTTGAACTTTTCGTCACAACAAAAAATGTTTAATTTTCATAATTTTGCTTTTGAAAGTTTAATATTTAATTTAGTTTAACTTCTGTAGTCTTACATCTGTATTTTAATTAACATTCACTTGAGTAGTTAATTTTCAAAATTTGCACTTTACTTTTACTTTTGTTTTTATTTTTGTTATAAAATAGTTTTCATAATTTACGTTAAGATTTTTCAACTTCCCTGTAAGATCGATATCTAGGACTCCATTAGAGCCCTTTATTACTTGAGTGATATGTATACTTACGTTGATATTAAAGGGGATTTGACATTTTAAAATAAGTTTATTAAAAAGAGTTTAAGAAGATAAATTATTTACATAAAGAGTATTTTTGTTGAGATGATATTGAATATTTATTATATATTTATTGTGTGTAGTTTTGTAATATTGAAAAAATATTTACAAAATTGTCACACTAAATCACCCCGCTTCAGAGACCTTTATTGACATCATTTTATTGGCTCATTTTGATGTCGTTGCTTTATGCAAAGCCTTGAGACCTAATCCATCATTCCTCACACACATATCGGTCTGTTTGGGGCAGCTACAGCTTATTAATTAATCTGTTGATAAGCTGATTAAAAATAATCTGCTGATAAGCTAGGTGCAGCGACTATTATAAATTTTTATTTTTTTGGAAAAGTCAGATCACTACCAGAAAGTTGCCACCGCACCTAGACAGGTGCGGTGTGAAAACAATATTTTTGGCATTTTGAAAATGCAGAAGCTGTCAAAATGCAGTTTACCCAAACAGGTCAGGTGCGTTTTCAAAACGCCACTGCACCAAATAAGCTGCCCCAAACGGACCCTCATTTGTAAAAAAGATAAGGTACTACAAAACCACAAGATAGTGATGCAATGTCAGAGCTATACTGGTATCACGACTCCATTAGCTCGGTGCCTAGGGATGGAGTTACTTACATCATTTAACCTTCAAGTTGAGGCTACTACATGATCATGTAGCATTGTTACACTTTATAGCTAACACCAAGGCATTTTCATCTCAGGTTTGAGAGAACATTTCTATTCTTAGGATTAGCACTGTGGTGCTTCTAAATATCATCACAATGCCATATTTTAGTGCCATGGTAGTGGAGTTGAGGCTTTGAGATTTCTTTTTTGAAAAGCTCTTAGTTTTATGTGTTAGCAATGAAAGAGCTTCTGTCAAGTGCAACAAGTATTTTTTATAATGCCACCGTGCCTTCTTGTAGCACTAAGGCTGTTAGTTCTCATGTTAGAGCAAAGATTTTTGCCTAAGCATCACGACTTTAACTATCAGAGCCACGTCACCATAGATGACAACCAAAGTCAATGCCCCTTTTTAAGAGTAGTTCTTCATCGTTTAGTCAATGATTCAGACAAACCATATGTCATTGACATGTCAGAAACACTGTTAAACCACATGGTGGTGTTACTGCACTACACCATGTGACAATGCTAGATATGGCGCTTGACAGATAAGGCGAATCTTGATTGGGTGGTGGAGCCAAAATATAAGTAGCATCACAATGCTATATACTTCTCTAACACCATAGAGCTAGTAGAAAATGACAATGGGCCCCACTCAATTAGATTAGGTCCTATTTTAAATCTGCGCCACCTACATGATCTTAGAGGAAGAACTGAAAGAGAAGATAATTAAAGGCCTGGAGGGCACAGGATGTCAAGTCAGTCCTAGCAGAAGCATCCCCTCTACCGGAGATGGAGTCGATGGAGACCTCACCTCACTAGAAGGGGAGCAAGTTCCGTCCTTTATCTGCCACTACAGAAGAAGGTATTTAAAGAATTGCAGACATGCTGCCACTGCTATCTTTCTAAAATGGTGGGGAAAAATAAAGAGAAGTATACCCCTCTCACATGAGTTCACTCAATTTTCAAGAGATTGGCTTGGAAGGAAAACTGTTATGTCATTGAATTGATGAAGAAGATGTGATGAGCCATAACACCTAGAATGAAAGCATAAATCATGAAGAAGGACAAGTCTGCTACACAGCTCCATAGCCACAATAAGGTGCCACCGTCTCGTATCTACACAAAGATCCGTCTGGGAGAGTGAGTAGTCACCAATGCCACTGTTGCCATCATCACTAGTGTGAACGTCTTGAACTGAAGGTCGGTCAAGTCATGGTTGGGATCAAGATTATCATCTACCGTTACAGATGGAGAGCCCTTGAAGGAAAGGGATGACAAGAGATCAGTTTCTACTATATTTGACTTGCAAACTAGGGGACATCCTTCCTTTCACCACATTAATGCCATCAATGAGGACATCAATACCAAAGGGGAAGATGTGGAGACCTAGAGTTGTCGATCAAATACTATCATACAAAGTGGAGAGTCATTTTCCTGGAAAGGATCCTGAGTCCGAAGCACCAAGTATGTGATATAATTATATGCAAGTATAGATGTTCGTCAGAGACCGCCTGTTGATCTCAAGACAAGGGGATTAAATTGAAGACACCTTGGAGAAAATTAGACTTGATATTTCAAAATTATTAAAGGAATAATAAATGGATTATGGGATGGAGATTTCCAACTTATTGGATTACATGAATGAGGAATGAGCGAAGACTCTCATTGTTGAGACACGAGCCTCTTTGTCATTGCTCAATGCTCTAAAAACTGCCGAGGATAACACCTCTAATGAGTTATAAAGGGCCATCCAATTGAGAGATGAGCATATCACTTGAATGGAGAAGAAGCTGGAAGAGATGACAGATGTTTTGGGCCCCCTTCGAAGTCAAACCCATTCTCCGAAGACCGCTTCCCCAGAAGTGAATCAGCCAGAAGTTGCCACATTTCAGATGAGAAGAAGAAGTTCATTTCCATTGATAAGGATGAACAACCCAAGAGAAATAGAACATAGAGCATATAACAAAAAAAAGATATAAAGCAGATGGTTCAGTAGTAAGTGAAGGAAGCCTTGGCCCAGTTAAAAGGTGTGTTCGTTCTAAAGGGTAGACCATACCTAGAGGAGTTTGAAGTTGTGCCTTACCCTAAGGGATTCATGCGGCCAACATTCAAGACCTTGGATGGGATGGGGAATCCTCAAAAGCACGTGACACACTTCCGCTTGAGTTGCAGTAATCCAGGGATTAACAAAATGCTTCTGTTCAGATAGTTTGTGAGCAACCTTTTAGGTGTTGCCTTTGACTGGTACATGGAGTTGTCGAGTGGACGCCTTTGCAGAATTAGAGAATTCATTGATCAAAAGGTTTTCCGGAGCTCAACACCATATCACATTCAGTGATCTTGTGGTCGAGCGACAGAAATTGAATAATACATTAGTAGATTCTATTTTGCATTGGAGGAATCTCAACATGAAGTGTGAGCCTCAGTTGTAGGAGCAGCATGCGATTGAGATTTTATTCAAGAACATTCATGGTCTGTTAGCTTTCTTGCTTAATAGATTCACCATCAAAACTTTGAGAATCTACTTAACAAAGCTGTGAGCCTACAAGAGGAGGCTAAGCAACCTGGATTCTTGGAGAAAGTAGACAAGATAAAGCCGACAAAGACTTTTAGGAAGAGATGACAAATGGTGGTAAGAGTTGATAAAGGTAAGCAACCAATGAAGATCCAGACCGAGCCATCATAGCAGACTTATCAATGCCAGTAGTATAGCTAGTTAAGGCTTTACCATACAAATAGGAGTCAGGTTCAAACTTTGAAACATAAGTTAAACAAAGTTTTATCCATCAAGAAGGATGCATTGACAAAGATGTTTCAAAAATTGGTCAGAAAGCCAGAATTCAAGTTGCCCAAGCTGAAGACACCTGAGAAAGTTGACAAGAAGGATCACCCTAAATACTGTCCGTACCAAAGATTATTGGGACACACCATAGAGGATTGCATCACCTTCAAGGAATGGCTCGAGATAAGACTCAAGAATGGAAATATAACCATGCTGAAAGAAAATTTGAGTGATTTTGGCCGAGCCGGTCATCCTGTTCAATCCTTACATGATAAGGATGGATGGAGCACAGTTTAGAATAGATCCTTCATGAATATATTGAATCAGATTCATGTACCTTTAACACATGCTTCTACCCACAGTTTACAATTTTCCAAGCCAATTTTATTAATCACCCTGGAGAACTCACCACCACAAAAGCAGAAAGAGAAGAAGGTCATTGAGAGGACAATGATTGATAGCGGAGGAGTAGACTAAGGGCTGCATCTTTTCAATTGGTTGTTTCAAATTTAGGGGAGAAATCCCTCAAACTGTTGACCTTGTATGATTATATTTATGTTCCTATGGGAACTTAGAATGCAAAGCGAGTTGATTTTGGCTACGGTTTTAGTATCTCTACTGATTACGCAACTAACGACCAACCTAATGTAAATTTTAATTCCCATGACAATCCTCAAATCATACAAAACCTTAACGAACTCATTGATATGGCTAAGGAAGACATTTACAACACAGACTACGATAGCTTAGACAATGAAGCATCTGTTGTCAAATTCTAAGTAATGTGGATTGCGATTGACTTGGAACTATCAGACTTAAAGACAGTGTCAGGAGAGTCAACTGTCACTCTAATAAACAAAACTCCAAGTCTAATTCAAGAGAGAAGAAATAGCAGAGGTGAACTTTAGGAGTAGGAAAGTCTTGCCTTTGAGAATGGTTCCAAAAGACAAAGGGAAACAAATAGTCATTTGATCACGACTTTCTATATATAGAGATGTAAAATATAATGTATGAGATTATATTTATATTATTTCAATATGGGATGTTACACAAGTATACGTATCATTATCAAGTAATATTAAACATTTCTGATTAAGTCCCGAGTATCGAACCCACAAGAAGGATTAGTTTTAGATAACAAAATACTTAGCAATATATATTCTTACTCAAACTTAAGATGCTATAATAGGAATAAAAGTTTGATTCTTTTTGTTATTTTTTTATGTATCGTTATCAAGTAATATAAGACTTTCTTTTTAAGTCCCAAATATCGATCCCACGGGGAAGGTTTAAATTTTAAATGATAAATTAACTAGGAAATTTACAGAAATCAAACAAAATTACTGTCACTAACTTCAAAAGTTTAAGATATTATCAAAGCAAAATTATTTGCTACTAGCAGAATTTAAAAAGAATTTAAAAGCAGGTTTTAAAATTAATAACTACTAAACTATGTTTATGTGATGAAGTTTTCTAATCTCAAAAAATATCTTTCCCACTATAATGAGTTTTTGGGGAAATGACATGAGATAAATGGTTTAAATATGTATTGTGCTAAATAGGAGCAATTTTAATTCTCTACCCTGATTCAATGTTATAGAAAATCTTTGGCTAATCTTATGTTTAGTCCCAAAATTCATGGCTAGGCTAGGAGGATACTGGCTCCCATTCCAGAGCTCCCACTTCCCTTACTCTGAAGGCTAACTCTCGCTTCAGTTTTTAAACACTTAGATCAAATTGGAGATTTTTAGTCTGTCACCCTAGAAATCTCAAATTCTACACCTAACAAATTATATTTCTCTATTTATTTGCACTTAATCCCATGAACAAATACTCATTCATGGACTTAAATGTGATTCTCACTCTATTGCAGAACTCACATTCCATTTCCCGGATCATATGTTTCACAACATATTTTAACAATTCATTTGGCCAGATTGAAAAGTAAATTAAGAGTGGAGTTGAAAAACCATCCCAATTTATTTTATATTTTAACATTGGCACATCCAAATTATTTCTTCATTTCACCATATCTCAGAGTAGGGAGAAAGATAATGGAATCTACTTAGAATTTATGAGAAAGATAGAACAAAACACAAGTTTCATATATAAAAGAAAGTTCATACAAAAATAATAAACAAATAACAATTATCTGAAACTCTTTCTGAAAGCAAATCCTTTGTAGCCTCTCTTAGGAAATGTAGGAAGAAGAAATCTCTCACTTCTCTTCCTCTCCAACAATTTTTAGAAAAGAATTCACAGTTAAACTCACCACAAAAACTCAAATCTATAAAATAATAACTAACTAATGGTGTGAAATTGTGTGGAATGTAGGTGGATGAAGAGAAAAATTGAAGTGAGCGGAAGAAGTTGAAATAATGCGAAGGGGGGGGGGGGGGTTCTGATCAAATTTCAGCCCTAAATAAAACCTAGGTCGGTTCTCCAATAGGTGCATCCAAAAACTCTTTAAAAAGAGTCCAAATTCGTAGAATCTTCTAGAAACAAGGATTCCACCAACACTGGCACCGTCGACGCTCATCCTGGCACCATCGGCGCCAGAGGTACATAATTAAATCCCAAGTTTCTGTCAAATGGCATCGTCGACGCCCAGTCTAGCGCCGTCGGCGCTGAACAAATTTTGAACTTCTCCATTTTTGCTCCAAATTTCATCAATTTTTGCTTCATTTTCACTCAAATCCCTCAAAATCAACAACCTACAATAAAACATGGAAAATTCCTTCCATTAAAGTGCAATATCACCAAAAATGAGTATAAAGTATTATATGGGTCTAAAAATGCATATATTTTTGGTGTATCAAAATCCCCCAAACTTAAATGTTACTTGTCCTCAAGTAACTCCTTTATTACATTAAAAAAATGACTTATGGTAAGGATTTTTATCTTCTAGATTTACATATCCTAGTTTACTAGATAAAATAGCTTCCTTAAGAAAAATTCAAAATAACTCCAGTTAATACTAAAGGTATAAAAATATCTAGCAATCAAGTCTAAGATTTTTTATTCTTTATTCTTTTCAAGGAAATTTGCAAATTACTCATATTAAAGCTACTTAGAATATCCATATGAAAAAAAGAACTTCATGAAACTTTACTAGTAAATATGCTAATACTAAAATATAGGTTTAGAAAATGTAGCCAAGCCTTCCTCTTTAATGATTCAAGTGAAGCCAATTTGAAGCCAATTTTTAATTAGGCATCTACTCAAGCTTCTCCTCACATCTTTTTTCTTTTCTTTTCTTTTTTCTCTTTTCCTTTCAGCATCATTTTCAATCCCTTTTTTTTCTTTTTCTTTTTTATTTGAGGATTGATATATATGGATAGCCTTTAATGATTTTGAACTTCACTACCCCCTTCTTAAAATTAAAAACATTTCACATTCCTTCACTTTATAAATTTATATTAGCTTTAAAGATTTTTCATAAAGTTTTAATCTTTTCTCTTTACATGAATCTCTAATATTCTTAATACTTCAAAAATAAAAATTCCTTTACTAAAAATCCCCTTCTTAAAGTTAAAAACTTTTCACATTCCTTCACTTTATAAATTTATATTAGCTTTAAAGATTTTTCATAAAGTTTTAATCTTTTCTCTTTACATGAATCTTTAATATTCTTACGTGAATCTCTATGATTTTTTATACTTCAAAAATAAAAATTCCTTTACTAAAAATAAAAAAACATTGTCTTATTCTATCATACCAAATCATCTTAATCTCTAAAATTAACCTTATTATTTAAACATTTTACTTAAATTTAATATATATTTAGAAACATAGATATAGTTATCTAAAGTTATCCTCTAATACCAAAGGTCATGTTAAATTTTTAAAATATTTTGAAAATATAATTAATTGAGGACAAATAAAATAAAGTTTCATTTCTTTAAAAGGAATTTCTCTTCCCCCCAAACCTAAAATTTTAAAAGATTTTAAATGAAGAACTAAAAAATTAAGGGTTAAAGAAAACATTTAATACTTAAAGAAAAGACATACCTATTGAAGGTTCTGATTTGAACTTACTCTGAAATATTGCAGATGCTAATATGAAAAGCTACAAGACTTAAAACATTAAATAACACATAATATATATAAAAATTTGCTGAGAATGAGTTAACAACAAATAAATCCTACAAAGTACTAAAAACTAATGACAGTATTAAAAAATGGTCTCATAAATCCACAGTTCACAACACAACATATAATAAAATAAAGTACCACAGTCCACAAACAAAGAGTCTAAAAAATAAAGTACAATTAAATATAAACTAAATGAAAATCTAAATAAAGCATCATTAATCATCGTCTTC
>NW_018218421.1:0-614 GCF_001263595.1 Phalaenopsis equestris | reverse complement strand
TGATCAACAGGAAAATGAACAAACACAGAGCCCTAGAGAAAAATCATTACCTCTGTTTCCTCAAAGTCACAGAAGAATAAAGATAAACAATGTACAATTTTTTTGGAAATCCTTATGAAGTTAACTATAAATATTCCTTTTGTTGAAGCTTTGGAACAAATGTCAAGTTATGCTAAATTTATGAAGGATGTATTAAACAAGGAAAGAAAGTTTACAGATCATGAGACTGCTGCACTTAGTGAAGAGTGTAGTGTTATTATTCAGAAAAAGCTTCTTGAAAAATTAAAAGATCCTGTTAGTTTTACTATACCTTGTGCAATTAGAGAAATGTTTTATAGAAATGCCTTATGTGATTTAGGAGGGAGTATAAATCTTATGCCTCTATCAATTTTTAAACGTTTAGATTTAGGAGAAGTAACTCTTTAGTTAGTTGATCGATCAATAACTTATTCAAAAGGAGTTATAGAAGATGTGCTATTAAAAGTGGATAAATTTATTTTCTCTCTAGACTTTATAGTATTGGATATGTAGGAAGATAAAGAGATTCCCATTATTTTAGAGAGAACATTTCTCGCAATTGGGAGAGCTATAATAGATGTGCAAAAAGAAGAATT
>NW_018218420.1:14503-23330 GCF_001263595.1 Phalaenopsis equestris | reverse complement strand
TTTTCCCTCAGATCTTAACTTCAACTTTAGGTATCGGAGCAGCGGATGTATAAGCTCGCAAGTCAACTTTCGGAGAGCTTTGCCATTGTTGCGCCAGAATGAAATCAAATCTAATGGAAAAAGATGTTCTTAAACTTTTTTTTTTTAAATGAGCAATAAATAGCTTAATTTTGATTTCTTATATGTTAACTTTGATCAATAACCATTATTAAAGTCTTGCTTGATTGTAATTAGGATTTAGTTTAGGATTTAATAAAATTTTCTAAAATTTAGACTTAAAAATTTTTTGGGATAGTTAAATTCTAATAATGTTATGTAAAAACATCCATAACTAAATCATAAAGATATGGTCTTAAGATTGCTCCCTAAAAATATTAGGATTTGTAGAGGTGTATTTTATCTGTATATTTTACATTATCCATAACTGATTCTAATTAATCTAATCAAAGTTGATTAAGTTAATCTTCGTGATTAATTCATCAAAACCTTAATTAGATCTGAGGATCCTTTCTTTGAAGCTAAAGGTGTTCCGTTTGGGCAAATTAACCACTAAAATTATAGCTATTTAGGCCAATTAAAAGCCAAATTTCAAATTTGGGGAAAATATCCAATTAGGCTTAGGAAAATTTTGAGAAAATTGTGAGAAATTTTTAGACGGCCCCAAGTATGTTAAAAATCATCATAGAGAAAATTTTGAAGGATTTGATGTTTAATTTTAGTTTAAGTAGATTTTTTAGATTTAGAATATTTCTCAAAATAACTGAAATTCATCTAACAAACTTTGGGGCTTTTACCTTATCTAGATAGCGCTCGATGAGTGACTAGTTTGAGAATTTGTATTTTTTTTAGTATTTTAACTAATTAACTTAATAAAATATTTTATATTTTTTAAAACACCGGAGCATGTTGGATGCGCCTTTACAAGTGTCGTAATATGAGCGACTCCTTGATAATCCTGAGGAATATTTGGTTGTTTATGTAGCTCAATCACGTACGTTACTTCTTAAAAGAGCGGGGAATCTGCAGGTGTGTTTCATCACCTACCTTAAGCAATAAATGAGTGGTTCATATGAAAGCTTCTAATCCAAATGATCAGAAGCTCTAAGCTCAGATCCTTTGAGTCTAAAAGGATTAAAGGGATCTATGTTCCTAAATCTTACGATGAATTTGGTCCTTAAACTTAGGTTCTTGTCTATGTTTTAGAACAAAAAGGACAAGGAAACGAGAGACGGAATTAAAATAAATTTGTCTTGTTTCTTGTGAAGATGGATTACTTTCGGTCTCCTTTCCCTTCTCCTGAAGCTCGTTTTGCTCGACTGCTAGATCTTAGCTCTTGTTTTTTTTATGTGTTGTGTTTTTTGTCTTTTGTCATTTTATCTCTGTCAGTAAATTATAAATATTAGTGGTCATCACATGTATTTAAAACCTAAGAGACAAAATAATATGGGTTGCTTATCTTTTTGTGGGTCTATTGGATTAATTCTCTATTTCTGAGTGTTTGCCCTCCGGTTAAGAAGTTCAAATTGCCATCATAGCATTAAAGTCCTTTGACTTCTTGATCCTCAAGATTCTTCTTCTTCTTATTCTACTTCTTCTCTTTTCTCTTCTCCTTCTACAATTTTAAGTTCTCTAACAAAAGAAGCATGTCATAGATTTTGCCTCCACAATGATCCCTCAAGCCTCCTCACAAGCTAACAACTCTCTCAATTGGATACAAGAAACAAATATTCCCACCTCTCTAAAATTCTTGATGAATCACAACAAGACTATGGCAAATCAACCATTCATTTATGAAATTTATTCTGTCTAAAAGTAAGAATTTATAAATTGCTTGCCATTGACAATTTTGAATCTTTTAAGGATCCCACCACCATCATACCATCAAGATTCAGTCAAGATGAATCCAACAATCTAGAAGAAGTTGTTGAATATGCTCTATGGAAACTTGTCGATCGGAACCTTGCAGCAACCATCCTCTCAACCATCTCCCCTTCACATCACCTCATAATTTATCCATCTCAACAACACTGTAAGAATTTGCACAACTTTAGATTGAAGATTTCATCCCACAATTCATTCCTGAGTTATTTAACTCAAGATTGAATTACATCACATCCATGGTCACAAACACAATGGCCCAACACTTATCTATTGTCAAAATGATTCTTGATAACATATCAACTACAGGTTCCAAGATTGGCAATGAAGACATAATTTATACATATTAAATGGAATTCACCTAAACTACTAAGGATTCAAGACAACAATCAAGTCTCAACTTCAATGCATCAAACTAGAAGCATTCTACTCTCTTCTCTACTGTGAAGAATGCAATTTAACTAAACAAGTCACCCAGTTGTCACAACCTACAACCCTCTTCACATACATAAATGAAGACATGACAATCAGCCAAAGAAACTCCCAAAAAACATATGCAAACAATAGATCTCAAAATTTTAGCACACTAAACACTAAGATGAAAAACTCTACTTCTTGGCAAATCTAATTACAAGAAAGTCCAATTTGTCGCTATATTTTGGCATGGAGCCAACTTACAATACAAACATATCATAACACCTTTAAATATGGTTCTCCATACCAACATCCACTCCTCTCCACAAAAATGGATGCTTGATACGGGTGTTGTAACCCACATTGCCCCTCATATCAAAAATATGCAACATCCTACACCATAATAAGGTACAGATTATGTTGTTGTTAGAAATGGGCAAGTTTCTTATATTTCTCATATGATAAGGGTATACTACCTAATATAGATAGTAAGCTTTATCTATCTCCTATTTTACATGTTCTGAATCTTTCTCATAGACTCATTTTAGTCAACAAACTTATAAAAGATAATCAATTACAAGTTATTTTATCCTAAATAGTTTCATAGCAAGACCTTCAAACCAAGAAAACATTACTGATTGGCCTTGCAAATCATATATTATATTCAATTACCTCTCTACAAAACACCACCATTCCCTCCACCTAATGGTATCAATGATTGGGTCATCTCTTCGCAAAACTCTATTCATCATATCAGAGCAAAGCATCCATATAATAATTTCCTCTTTTCATTTAGCATGTCAACTTTCATAACAAAAGTCACAAAATATCTTTTAATTCTAGCAAGACTAAACATTTTTTATTTAATATATTATATTCTATTGTTTGGGGTTTGTTTAATCACCTCTCCATTGATGGTTTTACATATTATGTCACTTTTATTGATTTGTATTAAAATTTTTGTTGGTTCATACCGATGAATCATAAATCTGAAGTTACTTCTCCTTTTATAGCTCTACATAAGAATTTAGCTTATTACCAATAGTTAAATATCGAACGTAATAATGTACAAAGTGTAGGTAATAAAATTGTTGACTGTTTAGCTAGAGTTTATTAGACGTAGCAAAAATGCTTGTTAGTAATAAAATTACCTAAGGATTTAGTGATAGTTTATCATAAGTGACGGGCAACCGATGGATCGTGACTGTCGCTAGCAACAAAAAATAACTTGTTTAATCATAACTTGACTGCCAGTTTTGTAACTGATAAATAAATTCAAAGAAAAAAAAAGTTGCACTTTCATTAGAAAAGTATTGTGGTTCGGTCGGTAAAGAAGAGCAAAACCATCAGTTAACTGTGGAAAATTACCGATGGTTTAATCCATAGCAAAAGTGTAGGATTGTGTTTAGACATCGCTTCTTCAATAGACTATTGGAAAATCATCGATATGTACTCAAACAGTCATAAAATCATCAATATGTACTGCTTTGTAGTGAAAGTACATGCACCAGATGTGTTATAGGCCAGGTAAGCATCATAGGCCAACGCTTGTGACCCTAACCCATAGTCCCTGCCCTTTTTATCACCGACAACCTCCCTCTAGAGGTCATACTTAGAAAGATCGTGACATGTGCCCGAACTACAACCCTACTGCTAGGATCGACTTTCCTTAAGCTACAAGAAGTTCTTCTAAAAAATATGATTAATGAAAGTTAGATACTAAATAAACATTGATAGTTATTTAAATTTTATTCTAATTATTCTTGTGAATTACCTGGGTCACCTAAGTTCTACTGTCCGCCCAGGACTGATCCAATTGCCGCATGTGGGTGCGCTCGTGTAACTCTGTAATGGATGGCTCCCATCCTTTCTTTAGTGTCTGTTAGTGTAATGGAATAGGTAACATATATTTAACGCGAAATAAGATTTACTTCACAAAATAAGTCTTACCAGCCTCCTATTGTACTCAATATGTGGTGTCGGTTGGGAATGTGTTATTTGCATCTTGGAAGTAATTTAAATTTAATTTTATATACATATAAATTTGAATTTTTGAAAAAAGTGTTTTAATTTTGAAAAATTAATATTTTAATTTTTGAAAATACGAGATCAAACTGATCCCACATAGATAATAGTTTAAATAAATGAGCACAACACTACAAGTGACATTCCTATCTGAGGAATAAACATATAACTTACTAGTGAGGTTCAATTAAATAAACTAAAGAATTTATGATATCCGTTTGGTTTGTGAAGCATTTTTTTTCATATAAGATGACAAGTTCCCCTATTTAATATGGAAGATTAGGTAGGGTTTATATTAAGCTGGAATCTTAAAGTTTTCTATAAGGGCAATCCCATATAGTTAATTACATCTTAAATGGCCGAAGTCGCTTAAGAAAACTCTCAATTTAGATCAAAAAATCATGCCTTCAAGGATTTTAAAAGGTTAGAATTCTCAAGATTTGACAAATGAGTGTGTGTCAAATGGGAGAAGATCAAATTTGGAATATTTTATTTTTGGAATCCGAAAGAAGAAAAACTAGGGGATGCCACAAATCCTGAGGAGAACCTCAATGACTTCCCAAGCCATCCTATAATTTGGCTTCAATTTTTGTGAGAACATATTATTTAATATTTTATCCTACCAATTATTATTATTTAGGGCTTATATTTGCAAGACACAATCATACAAATAGTCTGGAAGATAGGAGGGTTTATGTCACAACAAATGACAACCTTGGAACCTAAGGCGAGTTAGGGCTTAAATCACACAACACAATTCTGCAAAAGCCTAAAAATAAAATTGAGGATTTATGTTGCACTAGGTGGACTACCTTGAAGTCCTATGATTTGTTGCTTAATTCTAAGGAAATTTGTTGTTGTAGATCCATTTGCTCTCTTGAAGTTGTTCTTTTGTACATCCTTGTCATGATACCCACGACATTAGCTCTGATCCTCATCGATGTAACAATCCTAAAGTTTAAGGTTTAAAGGATTAAATGACAAATGTAGTTCAAAATGTGGAGAGGGGATTAAAGGGCATATTAAAGTTGATTAGAGCCACGCCGGTTAGGATCCAACGGTTCCCTCGTTCCAGTACCATTATTTTCTTTTAAATTTACTTAGCTTAAATGAGTTGTTAAGCTCATTTAAACTGAGGAGATCTCATTAGTAACCTTGGGTTACCTCATCCAAGTGACGCCCGTAAATTCAAAAAGACGTGCTAAGAAATTGTTGTTTTCGTTTTTGTTTTGAAAATGTTGTTTAATTTTGAAAAAAATGATCAATTTTGGAAAGGTTGTTTTTGATTTGATGTCATATGCAAATTTGTTTCAAGTTTTGCAGAGTAAAGTAAACAGATGCAAGTAGGAAAATATGTTGTAAAGTAACAAAAATTGTAATACAAAAACATAAATGTGTACCTGTCCTCTTATCACACTCCCGCTGAAAGATTAGCCTTGCAGTAGATATATAATTTTATAGAAATTTAAATAAAATTGCAGGAAAGGAAAAACATGGAAGAAGGTTCAAGCTACCCCTACTAAGTTCAATGTCACAACCTAATGGTTCCCTAGAAGTTTTAATGGATGATTTTCTGGAACAAAGTATAATAGTTTCATTCGTCCTTCAAAAAAATATCCAAAAGATCATGGGGGAGTTTGAAGTATGATAACTTCATTCAATTGGACTTATTGTATTGTTTAAATAATCATCCAAAGTTAAGTTTAGGGTTCCACTAATTAAACTACTCTATGCTCAGTGAACTTGATGTTTTAGTTATCTCATGAGAGGGGTACTTAATTAGTCATTTAATGTTTCATTTAAAAGTTATATAATGGGTGCCCTGTTGGTAAGATTAAGTTATTAAGGATTTCATGCTCATAATTAAAGCTGGGCTTGTAGTGTTTGCAAAATGTACACGATTCTTTCCTAAACCTCATTAAGTAAATTCAAATTAAGCCTAGTTCACTACTAAGCCCTAAAGACTTATTTGTGTGGATAAATTCAGAATTTTTAGGGATGTTAAATTATGTTGTATCCTTAATCTTTATCAATGATTATAATATCACTCAAACATTAACTAGGGGTTTTAATTTAGTGAGTTATCATTTTCCAAAATCAAACCACTCACCTTAGAATCATTTGATTTAATTGAACTCCAAATTATAATAATTGGGAGAAATTACAATTATACCATAATTGTAGAAAAGTGAAGAATTGGTTTCTATCATTTAATCCCTAATTTTAAATCATCCAAAAGAGCTCATTATGATCAAAGATACCCATTTACCCTTTAATCAATCCTAAAATTTAATCAAGGGGCAAAAATTCAAAATTACAATTTTGCCCTCAAGGCTCTCCACCTCATAACTTACTAAATAAAAATTAAATTACCTTGAAATTTTTATAGTACCCCACTCATGGGTCAAATAAAATATCAAAGAAGAAAATGTGATTTTTTTTATTTTATTTAATTTTTAATAATTAATTTATTCATAAAATAGGAATTTTCAAAGATAATTCATTTAATCAATCAAACCAAACTATCTGTTCATAGGAAAATTATTGGAGGTTTACCAAGTTTATAGAACTACTAGGACTAATGTTTATGATTTTTGGAGTTATATTCTAATTATTATTATTATTTAAAGATTTTGTGTATTAATTAAATATAAAATACTATTTATGTTAAAAATTAACTTTTACATTTTTATTACATTTCTTATAGTATCCATTTTTATTATTTTTAATTATTTAAAATTTAAAATATACCTTAAAAATAAAATATTTATTTTAAATTCAATTTTATTTTTTTTAAATGCCTTTAATCACAAGGAACTCAGAAAACCACTTTTTCTAATTTTTTGACCTTTAATTTAATTTACATAATTATTTTAATGCAAAAATCATATTTAGTTATAAAAAAATCAAGTTTAATGGGTAAATTAATTCAAAATGATTTCAAATTTTTACAGAAAGTTAATATGACTATTTTTTCTAGTGTGGGATGATTTTTGTGATTTTTTTATATTTTCTTTTAATATTTATATATCTCTTTAATTTTACAATTTAATTACATAAAATAATATGTTTGATTATTTAAATCCAATTTATATTTTTCTAGGGTCCTCTAGTCACAGTGAGCCTACTAAAACAAGCTTTATATTTTTCTTATTTATGTTTTAGATTTTATAATTTCTTAATTAAACAAAGGTGATTTATTTTGAAAATTAGGGATTCCAAACTTAGAGGTGTTTTTTGACCTTTAAAAAATCAGATAACACACCTAAGGCCAGGAAGTTTAAACCCTCAAAATCTCAAGTCATGATGACTAATATTTAATGACTTATTGATTTAATTAAGTTTTTGAGTAATTAATTAATTAAAAATAAAATTTAAGTCGAATAATTTTAATTTTCATTCCATATTGTTCTCCTCTATTCACTAAGCAAGAGGGTATTTTTTTTATTTTTATGATTTTTCTACACAAAGATATGAATTTTAAGTTTTGTGAATTAAATAAATAGCAAAAATTCTTATTTCCTTACTTAATCCAGTCAGCCGCTACACAATCCTCGTATGCGTTGAAGCTCCATGAGTCACATTCTGATTCGTTGCGCTTTCCACCTCAGCTGCCACTCGTCCCACCTTTATCGCCCCATTTCTTCGTCCGACGCAATCTGATCCACCTGTTCGATACACGCACAATCGGGAGGCTCCTGGTCATCGTCCCCATTGGCCTTAAACTGACAACCACTCGTTTTCTAAACCTAATTTCTCCCTCGATTCTCAACAAAATTACATGAGATTTGTTTTTAAAGCTTCATCTATTCAAGACGAACCTATCTATATGATTAATCGAGTATAAAATATAGGTTTGCTTCATAATTGACCAAACCAATCTTGGTTTGGGGGAAAATGGTCCATACCTTGGTCTAAGAGCTGTAGCCTTAATTGGATTTGTTTCTGAGCTCCATTGTGAGCTGACGAACCTCCTCCAAGTGTCAATTTGAGATGAGATTGAGTTGAAGTATGAATTTGATCTGAGGGTGATTTGGGCTTGGTCTAGGGCTAGGTCAGAGTGCTCAAAATGATGGGGCTTTGGGTTGGGAAGTCGTCATAGGCTCTGGTGAAGCTTATGAGACAATCAATTTGGAGTATGGATGCACTTGGTGGTAAGGCTGTGAAACCTCTGAACTTCAGTGATGAGATGAAAGACTGAGAATGGTTGGGTTGAGCTTCTTTGGATTACTAGAGGGTCTGGTGAAATATTGACAGAGTTTTGTTAACATTTGATTATCCTACTCTTTGGTCATGGAGGGTGGTCTTATTTGTTGAGGAGGCTGTGGTGGCTATCAGGGCCAGTTGTGGTGGCAAGGGTGATGCTTAGGTGGCGGGAAGAATTGCCCAATTGGCCCATGGGGCTTACCCAACTCAAATGGGTTAAATTTTGGGTTTTCGCCAATTGGGGCTTCTCAGCAATGATGTTTTCCGGCGGCTGTGGTTGGGGGGCCGGTAGGGGGAGGGGCCC
>NW_018218420.1:1909-14404 GCF_001263595.1 Phalaenopsis equestris | reverse complement strand
CTTGTGTTTAACCCCTTGGTTATGTGGCTAGGCTCATGCCTTAGGTGGTTAGGGCTGGTCCTAAAACCCTCAAGCAGGTTTGAGTGAAGTCAAATGGCTGGCTTGATGATGCGGGTGGATTTAGTGTGTGAATTTTGTAAATATTTTTCAATATTACAAAATACACACGACAAATACAATAACAAATAGCAAATTTATCCCAATAAAAGTAACTTCAGTGAAATTAGTTTTAACTTTTAAAAATCTTTAAACTGCAAAATCCCTTTTAAAAACAATGCAAATATACATATCACTCAAGTAATAAAGGGCTCTAATGGAGTCCTAGATATCTATCTCACAGGGAAGTTGGAAATGTCTATAAGTAAATTCTTAAGATTATAATGTATAATACAAATTTTAAAACTACAAAAAGTAAAGTACAAAATTTGAATATTAAATATTAGAGTGAATGCTAATTAAAATGCAAGTTGAAAGATAAAATAAACTAAAATAAATTCTAAACATTCAAAAGTAAACTTACGAAAACTTAACAAAGTTTTTGTGATAGAAAGTTAAAATTTAATAAAACATCATTCCCCTTTACAATGAGTATATAGATTGTGAAGAAATTAAAATCAATTGACAAAATATATAAAAACTGTTTTGTGCAAAATAGGAGCATTCCTATTCTTTACCCTTCTCCAAGTGCATAAAGAACATTGACTGATCCAGAGTTTGGTCCCTAATTCTGTGGTTAGGCTAGGAGGATACCGGCTACAACTCTAGAGCTCCCACTACTCCCTCATCTAAGGGCTAACAATCTAACATTATTTTCCAATCAACTGGACTAAATTGGGGATTTTAATCTGTCACCTTAAAATCTCCAATTATGCATCCAACAAAGTATATTTTCCTATTTATTTGCACCCAATCCCATGGATGACATACTCTCCCATGAAATCAAATGTGATTCACAAAATCATATCTCAGAGTAGGGAGAATGATAAAGAAGACAACTCAGAATTCATGAGAAAGATACGACAAAACACAGATTTCATATATAAAAATAAGTTTACAAAATAAAATAAATAAAATACACAACTTATCTCATAATCATTTCCAAGCAAATCCCTAGAAGTTCTCTTCAAGCCATTCCCTCTTTACAAGCACACTCAACTCTCTCTTAGATGTGTAATGAAGAAGAAATCTCTCACTTACCCTTTCCTCTTACAATCGTTGAAGAAAATCTCCAAGCCCTTGACTTGTCTCTCTCTCCCTTTATCTCTTCTTCTCGTACCATTACACGCCACACTCCTTACAAGCCCTAGACTTCCCTCTCTTTTATAAAAGACTGCCTTCCTCTAAAAAGAATTCAAAATTCTATCCAAAAGTCACTCTTTTGAATTCAAAAGATATGCCCATTGATCCAAGAGACATATCCCTTCATAAAAAAACCTTCCAAAGTGTTTAGATACATTGAATCACTCCAAGGGGTGTTTAGAACAAGTGTCCCTTTTGAAATTTGCATAAAATTTGTCTCGAATTGCCTTAATCCACAAAAAGTCGTCTCTGGCGCATGTTGCACCAAATCTAGCGCATGTTGCGCCAAATCTGGCGCATCATGTGCCAACTCTCTATCAAATGGCGCATCTGGCGCCAATCTAGAGCATCTTGTGTTAGCTCTCTATATGTTAGAGCATCTTACGCCAATCTAGCGCATCTTGCGCCAGAATCCAAAAATTCACTATTTTGGCTCCAAATTTCGTTTCTTTTGCTACTTTTGCTTCAAATACCTAAAATTGATATACCTGCAACAAAAACATGAAAATACTCTTCTTTAAAGTGTAATATCGCCAAAGATAAGCACAAAATATATACTTAAAACTACATATTATTTTGGTGTATCAAAATCCCCTAAACTTAAATGTTACTTGTCCTCAAGTGACACTTTTACTTTATAAAAACATACGACTTAGGATAGAGATTAAATTATAACTTCTATACTTTAGTTTAATAAACAAAATAGCAAAATTTAAGAAAAAACCTTTAATAATTTAGATTCAAACTCTAAGTCTAAGAGTATTTAGTAATCAAATTTAAGATTTCAGAATCTCTATTCATTTTAAGAAGAATTGCAATTTGTCATATCAAGGGTACTTAGAATATTCATATGAAAAAGAGCTTCATAAAAACTTTACTAATAATGCTACTAATACTCCAATATAGGTTTAGAAAATGTATTACTAATAATGCTACTAATACTCCAATACAAGTTTAGAAAATGTAATAAAGCTTTTTTCGTAAGTTGATTCAAGTGAAAACTAGGCATCTCCTCACTCTTTTTTCTTTCCTTTTATTTTCTTTTATTTTCTTTTAGGATATTTTCAATCCTTTCTTTTCTTTTTTTTTAAGTGAGGATTACTATATTTGGATAGCCTTTAATAGTTTTGAACTTCACTATCCTCTTCTTAAAGTCAAAACCCTTACCTTTCTTCACTTTATAAATTCATATTAGTTTATAATTTTCATAAAGTTTTATTTTTTTCTTCTTACATGTAACTCTAAAATTCTTAACACTTCAAAAATACAATTTCCCTTACTTTAAATAGAAAAACATACTCTTATCCTATCATACCAAATATTTTTAACTTTAGAATTGACTTTCATTATTAAAAACTTTTTACCTAAATTTACATAGGTATAGTCATTTAAAGTTAAATCTTAATATCTTAGGTCATGATAAATTGATTTTAAAAATATTGCTAATTGAAGACAAGGAAATTTTACATCTTTTTAAAAGAAATTTTCTTCCCCCCAAACTCAAGTTTTTAAGTCATTTAAAAATATTTTAGTATAAAATTGAGTTGGTGACAGAAACCAATAATGCATAAAAATAAAGTAGAGGATTTCTGACTGTGAAACTGGGCTCTTGTATACTGTAGGTATTAACTTTAAAAATACATACAGGCTTTAAAGAATTAAATAAAACATAATATATTCTAATGAATTTGCTGAGAATTAAAAATAGAAACAAAATATGAAAATACTAAAAAATATATAGAAGAAGTAAAAACCTATTGTTACTATTACAATATTAAGTCCACAACACGAAATAAAATTTTTTACTACAATCGTTTCAAATCACATCAAATAAGAACATAATAAAAAATAAGAAAAAAATAAATAAAACAAACTAAAATCCTAAGAAAGACAGTCCTCATCGCCTTCCTCATTATCATCATCTTCTTTTTCTTCTTCTTCTTCATGAATAGGAGCATAAGGAGTAAAGTTGGGGCACGTAGGAAATTCCACATTATATTCACCCATAATATATCTAACCATAGCTTCCTCAAAAGCTATATCATGTTGAACTCTCCTTTGCTTATACTCATTATTATAAAAATTTCTCGCTCCAATTTCTCTCTCCAATTTCTCCAGTTTTATTTTAAATATTAACTATATCCATTTGTTGAAACATGAGTTGATCCATAATATTTTCAAGTGATGCAGAGCGAGAAGTAGATGCCCCTGTAGTTGATGTAGAGGGTCTATCACTACCTACACTCCTAGTCTCAACAATTAATTCAACTTTTTGAACCTATGCTTCCCAATAGGATTTTTTGGCTGTAATCTTTCCTCATTTCTATGGGACACTACTCCTGATTTCTCATATAGAGTAAAAATCAGGGTAGGATAACCCAAACCACTAGCAGTAGAGCTCTTAGTTATGCTCCGAGCATGATGAAATATAAGAGCACCAATATCTATTGCTTTCATGTTCTAAATGGAATATTTTAATACAACTCTATCCTTCGCTACATCGATCAGATGATTTGTGGGCAGTAAATTAGCAGAGGTGAAATAGTAGAAATGAAGTGGTGTCATACCTTCCACTTAATAGTCAACATTAAAGTGGAGAAGTTAACTTTCTTATCATTCTTAATCCTTCATTCTCCTCTTCCATCAGTCAGATAGGCAATCACTTCATACAGTGATGAATCAGTCATCATGAATGCATTGTATTCATCATAAAATACCTTTCTCAGCACATAAAAAGCATTGATCCTTTCTCTAGAAAATTCAACTTGCTTACCTCTTACAAGGATGTGATTCTTACAAGGATGTGATTGTCAGCAAGGATGTGATTGTCAGCAGTGAACCTCAAGTTGACATAAAACTCCTCAATCATTGGTACAATCACAGCTGTAGTGAAGTAGTAAAACCTTTCCCAATTTATGACAATGATCAACCTCTCGATCTCGCCATCCGGGTTAACAAATGCCCGTTCTTGGATCAATTTTCTTGAATCTATTTGAGTGTTATATCTGTGTTGGGTCTTGAAATTGACAAATCTTCGTGCATCAAAATCATCTGACTGCCTTTCTCTCTTTACTCGTGGAGCCATTGGAAGTTCTATCAAAATCCAAATAAATTCCAAATAAATTACAAAATAAAAAATCTAACTCCCCAAGTAAGATTATTTGGTAAGAAACTTTTCACAATGAGTTTTCTTCAAGCTTTTTCATAAAAAATCCCAAAATTTGGATTTTCCATAATGAAGGAAAAATCCATTGTGAAAATTAAAAATTTCTAAGTTAAAGTGAAGCTCATACCAAGAGAAGGAAATATAAGATTTTTGGCCTCCGAAATCTTCTCTATCGCGCTCAATGTGAAGCCTAAGTCAAGGTTTAGAGGTAGGAGATGACCCAAGCAGTAAACATGAAATTTTACTATGCGATATCACAGGCTTCTAGGTAATCTAGATTTTTTGGAAATTTGGCACATCTTGCACTATATCTGGTGCATCATGCGCCAACTCTCTGTAAATTGGCGCATCTTGCGCCAATGTCTTAATTTTTCTAAATTTCATTTTCTGTGGAAATCTGTTGTGCACCGCTTTACGTCTACCTCTAATTAGCTCAAATGAACATTTATAATCATAATTAACCATTAATCTAACACCAAAATTTTACAAACAACACAAAACTCACTTATATATATAAAATCAGTGCTATTACAAACTAACGTTTTTCAAGCCAACAAACACTAATTCAATGTCCAAAGCAAACCAAAACTTCCTAACACTGAAATCTAAACATCAAAATACCAAAATCAAACATAAATAGAGTTAAAAAATAAAAGTAAATGCAATCCAACAGAACAAAATAACCAAAACAAGAAGTATTAGACAAAACATTCCGTGCATAGATTAAGTTCATACATCTTCTTCACTCTCATCCTTCTGGATATCTCCCATAGATTGGTAGTGCACATACAAGTTGTACAAGGGTCGATAAAGAAACTCATTAGTTGAATCCTCCCCAATCCAAGAATGCTCTTGAACATACATATCAAACAATCTTCAATACGATCAGTATGTTCAAAATGTTCCTTCAGTCTCCAATCCATATGATCCAACATTTCAGAAATATTCTCAATTGCATGGATAAGATTCTGCACATCTTTTTCTATATTCTTGGCTCTTTTTAACAGTGTGTTTGCATTAAAGTAAGGTTGAAAAGGTGATGAATTCTGGGATGCTTGATCTATCATTACATTCATATCGTTCTCATCTCCCATTCTAATACAATTGCAATAGACTTTTGGATCCATCGGTTTCCAAGGAAGAAACACTTTTTCCCAACTCTCATAAGGCACTTACGATTGACTGCATAGTAGGAAAATAATGGATGGATGTCCCAGTCCAGTTGTAGATCCATTGACAATCAAACCCAAAATCAATTTCACAATTATTGCTCCAATATCAACAACTTTTTCAGTTTTAATACAGTAGTTAAGAATAGTACTTTCCTTAGTTACCTTACTGACTTTCATAGTGGGAAGTAATTTTGATGAAATAAAGAAGTGTCATGCCTTAGAAGCAGGATTTAACAATGATGAAGAAAAACTTGCATTCCATCATCTTTGGCCTCCCAATTCGCATCTTCATCTGTAAGGTATCGATAGAGTTCATTCATATTATCTCTCGTAGGGGTAAAATTTGTGTAGTAAAAAATAGGCACATTTTTAATCATAAACATCTCGTTTATTCTTGAAGGATTGAATTGTGTAAACCTGCCTCGCACATAGACAATTTTTTGGTTGATTCCATGTAGATTTGCATTAAACTCTTGCACTACAGGGACAACTACGGTGACAGTAGTGTAACCAAGCTCTTCCCATCATCTCTATGCAATAATCTCTTCCACTCGAGTAATCAGTGTGTTGAATCCTCGATTCACAAACCCCATTTCTTTGATTAGCCTCTTGTGCACTAGAACTCGATCATGTAACTTCTGTACATTGAAGCTGACAAACTTTCTCCGGTTGAAAATTACAAATCTAGAAGAATTTTTAGAGTGGGACACCATTGGAATTGAGTTCTAATGATTCTTCTCTCATTTTCCCTCCTAATATGGACTTTAGAATCAATATTTGGGAGTTATAAGGATAAGTTTCCGCCAAAAACTGCCAAAAATAGTTTTTTAAAACGTTTTAAGACATTTTTGTCGTCGTAGCGCATTATGCACCAATTCTAGCACATCATGTGCCAGCTCACTAGAATGTGGCACAACATGCGCCAGTTACAAAAAATTGCCATTTCGATTTCTATCTAAAAAACTCTCAATTCTTCTTTATATTTAGGTAAATAAACATGTTTTTAAATATTTTCTCAATTTCAATTTTCTTAAATACATGGACTCTATAAAAACACAAATATAAATATACGTAAATATTCCAAACATAAAGAAAAAGGAAAAATAAATAACAATAACTATGGGTTGCCTCCTAAAAAATGCTTGGTTTAATGTCGTCAGCCCAACATTGCCAGTCTTTATTCTGGGTGATTCATAGTCTTATTATGGGTGACCCAACATTATAGTCTCTTTATAAACTGGCCTTTGACCATCAAAATATGATTTCTATCTGTACCCAAAATATGATTTCTATTTGTACCCATTTACTTTAAATACCATTCCAGTCTCGGGATCTTCAATATTAACAGCTCCATAGGGATAGACTTTCACAACTCTGAATGACATTTTCCACCTAGACTTCAGTTTTCTAGGAAATAATTTCAATCTTGTATTGTATAATAAAACATCCTGTCCATGTTTAAATTTCTTTTATATTATCTTTCGATGATGTCATTCTTTCATTCTTTCCTTATACATCATAGCATTATCATAAGATTCGTTCCTAATTTCTTCAATCTCATTCAATTGCAATAATCTTTTCTCTCCAGCTTCTTTCAAATTGAAATTGAATTCCTTTATATCTCAATAAGCTTTAAGCTTCAATTCTACTGGCAAGTGACAAGTCTTCTAAAAAAATAATCTATAAGGGGACATTAATATAGGTGTCTTATAGTCTGTCTTCTATGCTCATAATGTCGTATCTAATCTTGAAGAACAATCCATTTTATTAGGATTTACACTTTTTTCCAATGTTCTCCTAATTTCATGATTAGATATTTCTGCCAAACCACTAGTTTGTCGATGATAAGTAGTTGCAATTTTTTGCATTATATTGTATTTTTCTACCAATCTTACAATTGTTGCATTTTTAAAATGAGATCCTCCATTGGTAATGTTTACTCTTGGCATTCCATATCTTGTAAAAATATTTTTTAATTAAAAATTATATATATATATATAGTGGGTGAAGGAGTTGCTATTGAGTCCCTACATGTTAGAGTAATGAGCAAGTTACAAAGTGCAGGGTAAAAAAACTGGAGAGTTTTTTTTGGTTCAATACAAGAACCTAAAAAAATCTTCCAAAAAAACCAAAAGTCCCACCAAAGAGGAAAATACAATTACTCAACAAAAGAGAATAAGTGTAAAAAAATATAGCTAAAATAAATTTTATTCATGTATCCTGGTTTGTAATTCTGAAGTAGGGAACCTCCAGTATGTCTCCTTGCAGCAGAAATTGAAGGGCTGGAGGGGGGTTTACAGCAACATTAGTCTCATTGGAGTATGACCCATGTTGGGCCAGCCAATTTGCAGGCTGGTTTCCTTCCCTGTAGATGAAAGTGAAATGAATCTGGAACTTTGTAATAAGATCTCTGATTTTTTTATCCAACATAAATGGTGCCATGAAGATCCCTCCTCCAAATTTAGCAGATGAATCACTGCAGCAGATTCCACCTCCAGCCATAACTTATACCAATTAGCTTTATTAGCAAGGTTGAGTGCCCAATAAGCAGCAATAAGCTCAGTCTCAGTAGCATCAGCAACCATTACTGGGGTGTAGAAGTATAAGAGGCACTTACCCAAATGATTTCTGTACATACCCCCCACTTCAGCTCCATGTTTTGTAAAGCTTCCATCAGTATTAATCTTCACAGTGGGATGTTGAGGAGATTTCCAATAAACTCTAAATACTTGAATAGGATCAGTCTTTTCTGATGAGCAGGATTTTGAGACATTAGGGAATCTTTTCCATTTGATCATCTTATGTAGAAAAGATAATCTGTTTCTAACAGTTTTTTCAAAATTTGGGATGGCATTCTAAAACTTTGCCTTATTTCTTTCCATCCAAATGAACTAAGCAGTAATAAGTGGTATAGGAGCATAGTTTCTCCTGTGCCAGGTCTTCCAGCAATTGAATAGCCTATCCCAAGTAAAATCTTTCTCATCAATGTTCAACTGAGTCAGTAGCTGTTTCCACATCTGCTGAGCAAAATTACATTCAAATAACAAGCGAACCAAGGATTCCTCCTCTTTCATACATAACCAGCATTTAGAGGGACCTCTCCCTTTAACTTGAGAATGTCATCAGTAGGAATCATCTTATGGAATATCCTCCAACAAAGAAAGGACATAGATGGGGATAGAAATTTGTTCCAAATAGTGTCTCCCCAGGGTATTTGCTCCCAACATAAGACTTTAAAATAGATAGCTTTGGTTAGACTTTGATGAGAGAATGTCTGCCACACGAATTTATCAGCCTTACTTCTATCAAAATTTATACTAGCCACTTTGGTGATAGAATGAGGTTGCAGAATATTAGACAGCTTAATTGAAGACCAATCATCACCATCCCAAAAATCAGCCACTTTGAGATCAATATTGTAAGCATTGGTAATAGGGGATAAACAATCTTTTAGACACCAATTATCAAGCAAAAACTTAATATCTCCTTTACTTAGACCCTAACCGTAAGTGTTCTCAGCAATTGTTATAATTTTCAGCATTTTCACCCAGATTTCAGAGTCCCCAATTTTCCTGATAACTAATGTAGGATGCTGATCTTTGCAATATTTGCCCCTCATAAATTTTTCCAACAGAGAGGTTTGAGCTCTAAACTTGATCCAAAGTTTACAGAAATTTATCTGAAGGAGTTGGTCTAGATCCTTAAAGCCAATACCCCCAGCTATCTGGGGTTTAGCAACCTTTTTCCAAGAAGCCCAGTGCATTTGCTGTCTTTGGCCAGACCACAGAAATTTGTTGAAAATTCTTTCAAGCTGGATTTATGTACTTTTCTTGATAGTAGTCATTTGAAGTATATTTGATGGGAAGGTAGTAAGAATACTCTTAAGCAATGTAATTCTTCCCCCATTAGATAAAAAAGTATGTGTCCACCCATTGAGAAGATTGGAAAGCTTATTCAATACCTCTTCAAACTGGATTTGCCTAGTTCTGCCAGTAAGGAGAAGTACCCCTAGATACTTAATTGGGAGCTGAGAGATAGAAAAACCAATGTAGTTAGAAGCCCATTATTTGGAATTGGGGGAGGCATGTTTGTGAAAGACCATTTGACACTTTTCTGGATTAAAGTACATCCCAGAGTGAGCTTGAAAATTTTGAAGTGTCTGGAAAACTTTTCTTACAGCATTCTTATTAGCTATGGAAAAACCCATTATATCATCAACATATAGTAAGTGAGTAATGAATATATTGGATCTGTGGTGATATCTGTTATGGCTTTGATTCAAAAGAGCTTCATCTAGAATTCTGGATAAGTAATCAAGGACAAGTATGAAAATGGTGGGGGACAATGGATCCCCTTGCTTTAAACCTGTGACAGTAGTGAAAGATCCCCTCCCTTAACCATTAATCAAAATAGAATGCTCATTATTATGTAACCACCTCTTAATTAGTTGACAAAAAGAAGTATTAAAGCCTATAGCAGTTAAGATTTTCATTATGAACTCCCAGCTTATAGTATCATAAGCTTTCTTTAAATCCAGATTATATATCATGTTGCCTCCTCTACAGGTTTGATTTAAATCCTGTAACAATTCTTGAGCCAAAAGAGTGTTGTCAATAATGGATCTACCTTTCACAAAAGCTGTTTGATTGTGTTTAATGATACGGTCAAGATGAGGCTATAACCTATTAACAATAATTTTGCTAATAGTTTTGCTTATGACAGTAGTTTAAAAAAATAGTCCTAAAATGGTTCCAATTATGCTGAATATTAGATTTAGGCACCAAAACTGTGGTGGAAGCACAGAAATACTGTGGGAGGTTATTTCCTTGAAAGAAGCTTGTCACTACTGCAATAACATCAATCTTAATTATCTCGATTTTATATAGAACTTAGCAGTAAAGCCATCAGGGCCTGCAGATTTATTGCTGTCTATTGAGCTAATGGCTTCCTAAATTTCCTTTTCATTTGGAATATCAGTTAGCTTGAGGCTTGCAGTATAATTCAGTTCAGTAGAAAAATGTGTCTGCTCAATGGGGGTTCTGGGATGATGTTCCTGATTTAACAGGTTTTTATAATAACTTATATCATCATAAGCTATTTCAGCATTATCATGTAACCACTGACCATCAGCATTTTGAATTGCTTGAATGATATTGCACTTCCTCATGTATTTTATATAGGCATGATAAAATCTAGTGTTTCTATCCCCATCAGTAAAAATATTCATAGCAACCTTCTATTTGAGAAATATTTCCTGATATTCAATAGCACTAAGGAGATTATTCTGAGCAGTCAATAGATCCTTTTCCTCCACATTACCTACCGGTTCCTCATGCTCCAATCTATTCACTTCATTTTCTGCCTCTTGAACTTTGGTGTGCACATTTCCAAAAGTATCCCAACTGCATTTTCTGAGAGCTTTGGCAGTTTTAATTTGCAACAAACCTAACTTGATGATAGGATTAGAGTGAGAAATACCTTTCCAGAGTTCAACAATGTACTTGTTGTATGAAGGGTGTGATGCCCACATGTTAAGATATCTAAAAGAAGGGGGGATTGATTTTCCGTAGAAGTAATGCGAATAAGGATAAACCTATGATCTGATCCGGCAAGACTAAGATGAGTAACAAAAGTAAGGAGGAAGTGATTGAACCATTCATCATTTACCAATACTCTATCAAGCCTCTCCCATATGGCTCCCATCTTCCAAGTGAAGGCAGGCCCCTTAAAGCCCAAATCAAAAAGGCCAGCCCTATGAATATTATCACTAAAATTGTTCATCTTTACTGAATTTGGGGCCTTCCCTCCAGATTTTTCAGAAGTAGAAGTAATACAATTAAAATCTCCCCTTACCAGCCATGGGGAACTCATCTGTTGACTAATGTTAATCAATCTATTGCACAGTTCCTTTCTAGCATCCTTTGTACATCCTGCATAGATAAAATAGCTTCTCCCTTGTGGCCATTCATATTGAATGAAAAGTGAACAATTTATGGGTGGTTAATTAAGATATTCAAACTAATTTCCTTTCTACAAAAGATCCAAATTTTATTGTTAGTATTAGCACAATGAGTAAATCCAACAAACTTTTTAATCAGATTTTGGGGATTCTTGTAAACCATAGGTTCAAGAATAACAATGCACCACAGCTTGTATTTAAAATTCAGATGAAGGACTCTTTTTAGGGAAAGGGGGTTAGCCATCCCCCTTATATTCTAGCAAAGGAGATTAATCATTAGAAGGGGGATGAAGGGATGGCTGAGATCTTGATCTGGTTCTTCCTCTATGGTGGATAGGATAACCATTCCTTTCTCTTTCTGCCTTCATTGAGTGTGCCCCTTGTTGTAATTTCTACACTTCTCTCACTGGTTTTTTCCTTCTCCTTGTTGTTTTAACTTGCCAATCTTCTTCAATTGTATGTTTCATTCCAGTAATTATGGGGTCTTCTGGGACTTTGTCATGGATATCTGTAATAAGTTCCCTTCCCATCTTATCTTGTAAAGGGGATGGAGGTGTGATTATTGTGACTTCATTATCTTCCTTCCTAAGTAGTATGTGTGGTGAGTTCTCTACATTGTTGTTGGGATCTAATAACTCCCCAAGAGGATCAGCATCTTAGAAGTCCTCAATGAGTCTTGAGGGTGGTGCTTCAATCCTTTGAGTGGTTTCTTTTATGTTGTTCAGCTTTGTTTCTTCAACAATGCTCCTTGTAGAATTAACTAGTATTACTTCTGCTTCTTTTTTATTTTTTTCTACAATTCTTCTAGGTGGGGGATATAATCTGTAACATTTATCTATTGTGTGGCCAAACATTTTGCAGTGTTGGCAATTGTAAGGTTTTTGCTCAGCTACTATTTT
>NW_018218420.1:0-235 GCF_001263595.1 Phalaenopsis equestris | reverse complement strand
AGGCACCACTTTTACTTTTATTTTATCCTTTTTGTTATTTTATTTTGAGTGATTGTAAAGAGAAGAGAATCAAAGAAACTTCAAGAGTTTGGTGGAGGACTTGAGATAAGTTTTTATCTTTTTGTTTTGAGTCTACTTTTGGTTTTAATTGAGACTTGTTGTTGGTTTGATAATAATTTCTTCTTTTAAACTAAAGTTTTTTTTTTGTTTTCTCTATGGATTCTGAGTAGTTTTC
>NW_018218419.1:0-2903 GCF_001263595.1 Phalaenopsis equestris | reverse complement strand
ATTTCATAATTTTTTGAATTTTATTTGAAGTATTATAATTTTTTTAATTTCTAGCGTATTTATTAAATATAAAATATTTTGAATGAGGAAAATTAAGTTTTGTATTTTTGAAAAATCTTCCTGAGGTCAGAGAACCCATTGAAGAAAATTTTATATTTTTTTTAAGTTTTATTTGATTTATGGGAATTATTTTAATGAAAATCCATTTTCATTAGAATTATTTTAGTGAAAATCCATTTTTAGCCTTTAAAAATTATTTTAAGCTTTAAAATTCAACATCTTCACATAGAAAATTAGGAAAAATATTCCAATTGTTGTTAAGTGTTTAACAAAACAATTTAGAGTATTTCCATGAATTTTATTATTTTTGTGATTTTTTATGGATTTTTAATTATTTTAAATATTCAAAATGGGCTCAAAAATCAAGTTTTTATTTTAAATACCATTTTATTTTTCAAAAATGCCCCTAATTACAGAGAACTCAAAAAACAAGTTTTTTTAAATTTTTTAGTTACATTTTGATTTTTTAAGAAATCATTTAAGTGTTAAAATAATATTTATCTTTAAAAATCAACTTAGGCCATAAAATGAACTCAAAATATTTTGAAATTTTAATGGTGGGCTCTCTGAATCCTAAGCAATAGTGGAGATTAAAAATCAAGCCATTTTGTTATTTGTATTTTTAAAAATTAATTATCTCGGTGATTTAGGGTTTGTGAAGATTAGGTGTATTTTGAATGACTTGGCTCATGAAAAATTTTGCTAAAAGTTCTCTGGCCATCATAAACCTTCTAAAATGTTCTTGGATTTTTTTAAGCAATATGCTAATTTCCATGTTAATTTAAGAAAATAATGTACATAAACTTGAAAAATATGATTCTCTATCTAGGGACCTCCTCTGACTTTGAAAAAATCAGTGAATGTTCCTTTTGACAGAGGCTACAACATGCCAAAAATCCAAGCTATGATTGAATGTCTATACGCATGGAGAATTAAAAGATTCCTAACCCTAATGGATTTTTTAAAAAATGAAACATGCATAAAATGGACATAAAATTTAATCCACATTATTTTCCTCTGTTCACTGAGCAAGAGGGTATTTTTATTTTATTTTTTTGATTTTTCTACACCAAGATATGGATTTTTGAGGTTAAGGGTCATTTTCTAAATTATTTAAATCCCTATTTATCTATTTGAACGCGCGACGCCACATCAACCTACGGCGACTCCAAAGCTCCACGCGGCGTGTTCCTATTTGACAATGACGTCCACCTCAGTGCTGACTCGACTCACTTTTATGTTCTGAAGCGCTGTCTAGCTTGATCTTTACTGTCCATCCGATACACGCTCGATCGAACGACGCTCCGTCATCGTCCTCGATAACCTAGCCCGAGAACCGTTCACCTTATAAGCTTGATATCTCCCTCATTTCTCAACCCAATTAAAAGAATTTTTATTGAAATGCTCGTCTAGACTAGAGGAACATATCCATATGGTTATGATGCCATGAAATCAACTCAAAACAAATGGAGAGTTGAAATAGGGTCGAGAGGAAGAAAAGTTTTATACCTTGGCTATGAGAAGTGAATCTTCAATCAGAGGTTCTTGGCACGTTTGTTGGGGTCCAAGGAGGCTAGGGATTGAGCCTCCCATTTTTGTAAAATGCCTAAACCCAAATTTGACCAAGGCCAATTTCAGGTGTTGGTCTAGAGTTATGCTAGAGTCGATTTCAGAGTTTAATTTGATGGGGCTTTTTCTTCTCTTGCTATTGTGAAGGTGTAGGCATAAGTAATTGGAGTTTGGTGGAGTTTTAAGGGGTGTCCTATTTCTGCCCTAATTTTCAAGCTCAAAATTAGGGTTACACTGGGGGAATCAGGGCAGTAGAGTGATTGGAATGAGCTGTGGAGGTCTCAAGGAAGGTCAATGAGTGATTTGGAGGTCTCTCTCTGAAAATATTTCAACACACCTTTCATGAATGTGGAGGTGAATTTTTATCAAAATGGCTAAGGGGTGGCTCTCAGGGCCAATGTTTGGGTGCATTGTGATGCTTAGGTGGAGGGCAGAGGAGCTCTATCAATTGTTTTGAGTGAAGTGGCATACGGGTTTGATTTGGGTGAAATTCAAGAGGTGGTGGCCCTCAGTTTTGGCTTCTCCGGTGACTAGGCCGGCTGGGAAAGGCGTGGGGTGGTGGCTAGGTGCTCAAGGCATCTAGGGGAATCTGTTAAAGCAACTTAATGCAATGGAGTTTAGTTTTTGTAAGGTTATCTTAAGCATGTACATTTTTGGAAATAAAATCCCTTAATTTGGGGGTCTTTTGTTCCATGGCTTAGTTTAGTTGGTTAGATGGGTTTTGGCTCAGTTTCAGGATCTAACCAATGACTGAGGTGAAGTTAATTTGATGACCTTGGGGTGGTTAGGTCATCTTTGATGCATAGGTTCAATGTGGGTTGAAGTGATCAAAGTTTGGGTTTGGGCTAGGCTAGCCATGTTAATTGGCCTAATTGATTGATCGACATTGTGTAGATGATTGTTATGAAGATTTTTGGAGAAGCTTTGAAGTGATTTTGAGTTCAACTGGAGGGATTATTGAAATTTGGTCCATTTGAAGGATTTTTGAAATTTGGTCAATTTGGGGGATTTTTGAAATTTGGTCAATTTGGGCATGTCGGGCTAGACATGGGTCTAGGTTGGGCTAGTCTTAGGCTAAATCCTAATTAAATGGTTTAAATTATCAAGGGAGAGAAATGATAAAGGGAGAGGTTGTGAAGATTTTTCATGTAGGGATGGAGTGGAAATTCTTGGGATAAGACCATCAATTTAGTGAGATTTTGAGACATGACCAATTTGGGGCAAATTTGGGGCTATTTAGACTTAGGTTGAAATAAAATGAAATTTAGGCCTCA
>NW_018218418.1:0-675 GCF_001263595.1 Phalaenopsis equestris | reverse complement strand
GTTGCAGTAGACTACGTTTCAAAGTGGATTAAAGCGTAAACTTTACTTTGTTGTGACGCTAAAAGTATTTCAAGATTTTTAATGAAAAAAAAAATGCCGAGAGTGATTATCACTGATAGAGGATCCTGTTTCAGGAATAAATAAATTCAGAGATTGATGGAAAAGTTTAATGTTATTCATAGAATCTCTACTTCCTATCACCCTAAGACCAGTGGGTTAGCTGAAATTTCTAATAAAGATATTAAACAAATACTGTACAACAAATACTAGAGAAGACTGTAAACCCTGGTAGAGTAGATTGGTCTACTAGACTGGATACTGCTTTATGGGCTTATAGGACTGTTTATAAAACTCTTATTGGAATGACTCCTTACAGGCTAATTTTTGGAAAGACTTGTCACTTTCTAGTAGAATTGGAACATAAAGCATATTGGGTGATTAAAGAATTCAATTATAATTTGAAAGATGCTGGTGCGAAGAGATTGTTACAAATGAATGAATTGGAAGAATTAAGAAATGAATCTTATGATAACGACATAATTTATAAGAAGAAACTAAAGTTATGGCATGATCAGAAGATTAACCAGAAGAACTTTGAACCAGGACCAGAAGTTTTACTTTACAATACAATGCTAAAGTAATTCTCTAGGAAATTGAAGTCTTGTTGGTTAGGAC
>NW_018218417.1:0-373 GCF_001263595.1 Phalaenopsis equestris | reverse complement strand
AGGGTGTTTTTGGTATTTTATAAGCAATAACATATATTTTGGTCGCCTTCTGGCTTGACTAGGCTTGACTGAGTCAGCTCGATCAGATGAGCTGAGTCAGTAGGATTTAGTTGACTAACCTAACCTGGCTGAACATCTTTAATCTCTGGTAAAAAGTATTTTCATCTCCATTGGATGGCTGAAAATACTTCAAGGGGCTAGTTCTTCCATTGTATCTGATGTACTGCGAAATAGACTACTGCATCGAGTTGGCTTTCCTATAATTGATGGCTGAAAGCTCTCCTATATCTTTTGAGATCTAATGACTCATTTTCAATGTTAAATTTTTGACTAATTCAGCTTGACTCATCCAACTTGGTGGGCTTCATGATCT
>NW_018218416.1:9552-11439 GCF_001263595.1 Phalaenopsis equestris | reverse complement strand
ATCTTATTTATTTAAAAGGGATCTCTTGATTTCGTAATGTGGAGAGCTTCTCGACCACCCCAGACAACCACCAAGAATTTAGAGAGAGCCAACTTCGTCGTCCCTAGTCGTCCCTCGTCGTCGTCGCCGACCTACCTCCTCGCCGCAAAGCAGCCCCGTTCCAACACACAACTTTTTATTTTGTGCATTTCTTCCTGCTTATCTTGTCCCGGCTGCGTGCTACCAGCGTTCCACTACCGCCACCCCGTCGCCGAGTTTTTCTGAGCTTTTTCTGCGACCAAACGCGTCGCTGGAGCAGTTCGACGTTGCTAGACAGCAAACCTCCTCGTCGTTTAGAGGGTAGCAAAAGTCTTGAACCATGTGCAAAGGAACTTCCTCGAACTGCATTGGGCTTCGTGCAAACGTCGCGACGGTATAATTTCTTTAAACCCATGCATTTCACTTTCTAGTCAGCCTTAGATTTTAGCGGTGATAGGCGTGCAAGTTCGATCGCCCGCATGGGGTGCGTGCGTCGGCAAGTGCCGGCGCGACGATGCATTTGTGTGATGAATCGCTTGTTTTCCTAGAGGTGGTCTTTAGGATAGGATGTTGGATTAATTTTGGGACTACAATGTAATTAATAAATATGTTGGGTCATTATTAAATAAGTCAAAATTATTGTGGTCTAATTTAAAATTAAGTTTATGACTTTGGGCACATTTGTCATGATATTATAGTGTGGATACCATAAGTGCAATTTCTAATTTGATGAGGGGCAGAATTAGAATTAAGCAAAACTTTTTTGTAACCGCCTGGTAGTTACTTCAAAGGGTGATGGTCCCCAATTTGCAGATAGACACATCCCTTTTCTTGCACCCCATCAACAAGAAACTAAGGAAAATCTGGAAAATCTGCAGATTGGAAGATCATATCTTGTGCAATCGATCTAATGGATTCCGGTACGCTTCCGCTAATCTATGGCTTATTTCTCTCAAAATTGAATGTAATTTTTTTTTAGTTCTAACAATTGGTATCAGAGCTAATTCACGTTCAGTTTTTCTTGAGAAATTTTTTTTTCTTTTCGATTTTTTTGGCCCTTAGCCATTGTTGTTCACCGATTATGAAGTCATAAATTTGTGATTAATGATGGCTTGTATATATTGTTTGGTTTGTTGGTTTTTTTTTTTTGACCTGTTTGGTATATCAAATTTGTCGAAATCATTTTTTTTTGTTGTATAAATAAGAGTTAGAAATCATCTAGAAATTAGATTTCTAACAACTTTGGGGTTTGAATGCTTCCTTTTGGTGTAAAAATGGCTTTGAAACCGTTGGGTTTTCATTTGGATTTGAACTGGGTCATTTGTGACGCGTCTGGAGGTTGAAGACAACCAGAAACGACATGTCGTTTCTACGGCGGCGTAAGTAAACGACATGTAGTTTTCTGTATTAAAAAAAAATTTAAAAAAAAAATCATAATAATATTTTTTTTAATTAAATGTTCAATTAAATTCGAATAATTGGTACTTTATAAATTTGTTCATCATTTTTTAATGAGCTAATTGAAATATGATGTTGCCAAAGTGACCTCTCTTGTGTAGATAGTTCGTGACGAATGTTAGATGTTGTGTGTGTGTGAGTTCATGCCTGTATTGATCGGCCCAAAGGAAAATTAATACTTGGCTGAACTGCATACACACTTGTGATGATAAACATGTAACAATTATAAGGAATTATATGTGAGTAATAAATCGATCCAAAGATAGATTTATTATTTGACATGCATTATTGCTAATGTTTGATCATTACAACAAGATTACCACTTGCAGTTAATATTACTGTCCAAAGACTTGATATTAATGTTGCATTAGGTGTCTTGAGATGGGATTTATCATTATTTGAATTTTTTTT
>NW_018218416.1:0-998 GCF_001263595.1 Phalaenopsis equestris | reverse complement strand
TTGAAAGTTTTAACCCTAAAAATTTTGATTATCTTAATTTTTATTATTAGGATTTTTAGGTAAAAAGAATTAGAATGTTTCGAGGAGTAGCCCCGTGCTTTTCCAATCCGACTGACCCAACATAATCTCGTTTAGGTGGTTGTCTAGCATGCTTAAGGTGTTAGAAGACACCCCGATCCAGACGGGATATAAGTCCTCTTGTTTGAGTGTTTCTAGCTTTGTAACTAAACCTCCCTTTTCCTTCTTTCTTGAGGCTTCTTCACCACTTCGGCAGGTAATATCCCACCTCTCGGAGCTCTAGCTTCTAGTGATAGGATAAAGTTTCATTCCTTCGACCTTAGGGCTATCGAGGTCCCCACAGATGACGTGATTCACGGATCGCCGACCGGGGATCTCTAGTTGTGTTGGGTCGACTACCTTCACGACTAGGTAGACTTAAGGTCCTAGTGGCTTGGGATGACGGGTCTGTGGTACCCCAACCTGGCTACCTCTACCTCTTAGGACTACTTCTCCCCACCTTTTACTATCCCTGTTGAGCCTTCTTTGCTCTTTTGACTTCGTTGATATCACTTTGACGACCCGATGCCGATAAGCTGCCGCCCATTTGGGATACGACAATTTGTCCTCTTCCCTTACGAGCCGAATGTACTGTGACGTATCGGGATACCCCCGTCAAGTGATTTATGATTATTTTGTAGGTACTGTGTGCTGAGGAGCCGCTATCCATTTGGATGTGAGAGATTTACTCTCTGTCTGATGGCTTTGCGTGAGCTTCAAAGCATTAGGACCGTTTCGTACAAAATAATCATCTTTTGATGACCTATGCCCTAGAATTATGATAATAAAGCGAAACTCCTTTCATCGAGAGTCTTCTTGGGTATTCCCCAAGATGTAATTAACCAGAAGGAATACGTTCCTCTGGGAGACTTTTGACCTCAGAACAAAAAAAAAATTTTTTTTTTGTTCTCTGGTTACGGGTGGCTTATATAGAGATTTTG
>NW_018218415.1:11103-24982 GCF_001263595.1 Phalaenopsis equestris | reverse complement strand
AGGTCAACACTATATTTCACATCAGGATTAAGTTTTTGACGCCATTATTGGGGAATGTAACAATAAATTAATTAGATTTGGTAAATTAGGAAATTTAGAGATAATTATATAAAAAATAAAAAATACAATAATTCAAAAATCCAAAAAGAAAATATATTTTTATTTAAGAATTATTTTTTAGAAATTTTTCTTTGTTTATTATATTTGTTTATGTGAAATGTTGCATCTGAATGTTTAGTACCTTACGATTCAGAATTAGAACGTACTATTAGAAAAATTCAAAAACAACAAAAAGAAATTAAAAACTTAAGTGAGATGACGAATAACCTAAATAATCAAATAAACAAAAATTAACAAAGACCTTTGAAAGATTATGCTAATCTGACATCGAACAAACTTCACTTAACTATTCCAAATCCTGATGTTGCTGCTAATTCATTTGAGCTTAAACCTACTATTATCCAAATGGTACAAAATAATCAGTTTGGAGGAACACCTACTGAAGATCCAAACTTACATGATCCAAACTTACATCTTGCTAGTTTTCTTGAAAGTTATGCTACTTTTAAATATGACGGAGTGTCTAATGATGCAACTAGGCTTAGACTTTTTCGTTTTTCAATAAGGGATAAAGCCAAGGCTTGGTTAAATTCACTAGCACTTGGATCTATCAGAACTTGAGGAGAACTATCACATAAATATTTAGCTAAATATTTTCCACCCTAAAAAATTTCTAAGCTTAGAAATGATAATACATCTTTTTGTCAGTTTGAAGGAGAATTGATATACAAAGCTTGGGAAAGATTTAAAAATCTTCTTAGAAAATGTCAAAACCATGCTCTACCATATTGGTTAATAATTCAAGCATTTTATAATGGATTAGTAGGATCTTTTAGATTTATTATAGATGCTGCTGCGTGTGGATCACTAATGTCAAAATCTTTTGATGAAGCATGTTCTTTAATTGAAGAAATGACTACTAACAATTTTAATGGCCCTCCAAAAGGGTAAATCCATAAAAAGTAGCAAGTATTCATGACTTTGATGCAATTTCTATTTTAGCATATCAAATTGCTGTAATTTTGAATAAGATTGATCAAATGGGAGTGCACTATTCTCAAATACCCCCAGTATTAGAGGAAATTTTACTAGGATGGATCATTCAACTTCTGAAACTTCAAATGCTATAAATAATCAAAATAAAAATCCCTATTCTAACTTTATAATCTTGAATGAAAAAATCAACCTAATTTAGGTTGGATAAATTATAAAAATTTGGTGAATCCCTCCAAAAGTTGGAACAACTCCAAAAATTGGAACAACTAAGGAAATCCTGGTTATCGACCTTATTATCCTCCTGGATTTAACTTTAATCCTAACCCATAAGTTTAGGAAAAGAAGTTGAAGATAAAAGAAGTAATGTTAAACATAAGAAATCAAATACATAATCAAGGGGCTGCTATTAGAAATAATAAAAATCAATTTTAATATATTGCTACAGCACTCATTAACAGACCTTCTGGAATTCTTCTGAGTACAGTGGAAGTTAATCCAAAAGGTAAAAATAAGGAGCAAATTAAAGCTATTCAATTACAAAGTGGAAAATAAGTTAAAACAAGGATCCAAAGAGAAACTGAAGTTGATGAAGAGAAGGAAGCAATGGAAAGTGACCAAAATTCAAATGAACAAACACAAGGTCCTTTAGAAAAACTATTATCTCTATTTCCTCAAAGTCTGAAGTAGAAGAACAAAGATAAAAAATAAATATAATTTTTGGAAATCCTTAAGAAGTTTATGATAAACATTCACTTTGTTGAAGCTTTAGCTTTGGAACAAATGCAAAGTTATGTGAAATTTATGAAGGATGTACTAAATAAAAAAAGGAAGTTTATAGATCATGAGACCGTTGCACTCAGTGAAGAGTGTGGTGCTATTTTTCAGAAAAAGCTTCCTGAAAATTAAAAGATCCTTGTAGTTTTACTATACCTTGTGCTATTGGTGAAACTTTTTTTGGTAAAGCTTTATGTGATTTAGGAGCAAGTATCAATCTTATGTCTTTATCAATCTTTGAACGTTTAGATTTGGTAGAGATTTCCCCTACTACTTTTCCCCTACTACTGTAACTCTAGAGATTTCCCCTACTACTGTAACTCTACAGTTAGCTGATCGATCAATAACAAAAGATATATTAGTAAAAGTGGATATATTAGTAAAAGTGGATAAATTTATTTAACCTGTAGACTTTATAGTATTGGATATGGAGGAAGATAAAGAAATTCCTATTATTTTTTGGAGACCATTTCTTGTAAAAGGGAGAGCTGTAATAGATGTGAAAAAAACAACCTCGTACTAAATTTGGAAAAATATCAATTTATGGTTGCAGAAGGAATTGTACTTGGGCATAAAATTTATGAAAATGGTATGGAAGTAGATCCTGTAAAAATTTATTTCAGTGAAAAATTAGCACCTCTGACTAATGTTGAAGAGGTAAGAAGCTTTTTAAGACATGCTCGTTTCTACAGGCGTTACATAAGAAAATTTTCTAAAGTAACTAAGCCATTTTACCAACTTTTAGAAGAGAACACAAAATTTAATTTTAATGAGGAATGCATAAAAGCAATTGAATTATTGAAAGAAAAAGTAATGATTGCACCTATAATAGCTCCACTGAATTGGGAGAAACCATTTGAAATAATGTGCGATGCTAGTGATTATGCTATGGGGCTGTGTTAGGACAAAGACACAACAAAGTTTTTAAAGTAATGTAATATACTAGTAAAAATCTAAATGATGCTCAAATTAATTAAAATACTAATGAAAGAGAGTTACTCGCTATTGTTTATGCCTTTGATAAATTTAGACCTTACTTAATTGGAACTAAATGTATAGTGCATACAAATCACTCTATTATTAAATACTTGATGCAAAAAAGGATATTAAACCAAGATTAATTAGATGGATACTTCTATTGCAAGAGTTTGATTTTATTGTAGTTGATAGAATGGGAAATGATAATGAAATGATAATCAAATAGCCATGATAATCAAATAGCCAATCATTTGTCTAGATTAGAAAGAGAAATTTTAACTAATTTTATAAATGAAATTTTAGAGAATTTCCCTGATGAACAATTATATAGTATTGATGAAATGAATGTACTGTGATATGCCGATATAGTAAATTATATTGTAAGTGATATTTTACCATCAGATATAAAAAATACACAATTAAGAAAATTTATATATGATTCAAAACTCTATTTTGGGATAACCCATATCCATAAAACAATGTAAAGATCTAATTATTAGAAGGTGTGTGCCTTATGAGGAACTCAATAGATAATTGAAAGATGTCATGATTCTGAATTTAGAGGAAATTTTAGAACAAATAAAACTACATATAAAATTTTGCAAGTTGGATTTTAAGGATTTTATTGACCTACTCTTTTTAGAGATGTTAATGAATATATTAAAACAAGCGATTGATGTCAGCGGATGGGAAATATTTCTAGAAGAAATGAAATGACTCTAAATTACACATTAGAAGTTGAAATTTTTTATGTGTGGGGATTAAATTTTATGGGACTATTTATGCCTTCATTTGAAAATTTATATATATTCCTTACTATTGATTATATGTCCAAATGGATTGAAGCTATTGTTGTACCTAGATATGATGCTTGAAGTGTTTCTAAATATTTAATTAAAAATTTTTTTACAAGATATGGAATGCAGAGAGTATTTGTTACTGATGGAGGATCTCATTTTAGGAAGAAGAGAATCAAAAAATTGATTAAGAAATATGATATTATGCATAGATTCTCTAGTGCTTATCATCCTTATGCTAGTGGTCTAACAAAGATATCAAATCATAGAATTAAACCATAGAATTAAATGAATTTTAAAAAAAGTTGTAAATCCTTATAAATTAGATTGGTCTGCTAGATTAGATATTGCATTGTTTGCATACAAAATTGCTTATAAGACTCCCATAGGAATGTCCCCATATAAACTTATTTTTGGAAAAAGATGCCACTTACCACTAGAATTGGAGCGTTTAAAAATATGTCACTTACCAGTAGAATTGGAACAAAAAGCATTTTGGGCTATTAAGGAATTTAATTTTAATCTTAACGATACTGGTGAGAAAAGATTATTGCAAAAATCTATAAAGAGAAAATGAAAATATGGCATAATCAAAAGATTATTAAGAAGAAGTTTGAACAAAAGAGAAAATGAAAATATGGCATGATGGAAAGATTCTTCAAAAGAAGTTTTAATCTGGAAAAGAAGTTTTATTATATAATATAAGATTGAGATTATTTCCAAGAAAACTCAAATCTAGATGGATAGAACCATTTAAAGTGATTAAAGTCTATCATTATAGAACTGTTGTTAAAAATCCAAACACTGGAAAGATATTTAAAGTTTATGGGAATCGATTGAAACATTATTATGAAAGGCACATAACACAATTTAAAGAAGTTTTAATGTTAAGCCAACCCAACAATCAAATAGTATGTTGGGCTGACAACGTTAAACCAAGTGCTTTATGGGAGGCAACCCATATATAAATTTATATATCTATGTATTACTATTTTGTTTGATAAGTTTTTCTATATTAGTAGATAATAATCCTACACAATTTTATATATTATAAATTAAAAAAATATTGGTATTAGAGGAAAATTTAGAATCGAATTAAACAAAAAAAAATGAAAAGACGCAATTTTGGCCTCTGGAGCCGAAGGCGCAAGCATGGGCGCTAACGACTCCGGCAGATAAATAAAAGCGCCGACAGTGCCATAGGGAGTGCCGACGGCGCTGATAGCAGTTGATGGTTTTGGCAGATTTTGGCGGACTTTGGCGAGATTTTGCTCCGTAATAACTACTAAGAGGTGTTTTTAAAGTCCTAAAAATTGCCTTGGACTATTAAGAACTTCCTATTTTAGAATTTAATGGCCTCCAATTCCAGAAATACTTCCAGGTATGGAGTTTTCAATAGAAGAAAGTTTATCTTTTTTGACGTGCAAAAATTATATGATAAAATTAATACAAAGAAGAGGCTTATACAGAAGAAAGGCTTTGTTAATCACGGATTGATTAATTCAAGTTCTCCAATTGATAAAATCATTATACAATGGAGATGGGAAGTTCTGTAATACACTACCGCTACAGTTGTTATACCAGTAGTGAAGGAATTTTGTGCCAATTTACATTGACTTATTCAAGGAGTTGTCTTTGTATGAGTTAAGGCTGTACCATTTACTCATGTGCAAATCAATGAGTTGTATATGATAGAAAACGTTATAATCTATCATTATACAAATTTTATCCCTACCAGAGATTTGATGTAAGATGTCTATAATTTTTTGATGGATGAAAGTGATATTTGGGAAATGTGAGATGAAGGATATGTTAGTTTCTCTGCTTCATTGCTTAATTGAATATCAAAGCAGGGGCATTTCTTCATTTCTACAAAATTACTCCCTACCATGAAGATTAGTAGAGTCACCAAAGAAAGTGCTATTTTGAATAATTGCTTTCAAATAGAAAAACCCATTGACATAGGATTTATATTATTTAAATTTGTTATGGGTATTATTATGAATGGGCCAATTTATGGACTTGTGCATCCTTTCACAATTTTCCTACTTTGCAGTCAATCTCATGTTTCATATAAAAGTTGGGAAAAAAATTATTACCTTGGGAGCCCATGATTCCTATTGATGATAATTATGTTAGGAAAGGGAATGAATCATTAGATACTATCTTAGATGAATCATCACATGCTTCAACTCCATTGATGCCACCAACAGTTGGAAGTTCACTTGCTGTAAAAAAAAAAATTGAAGAAAATTGAAAGAGAACTTCAAAGTATTACGAATGCAATAGGAGATCTTAAGTACCTTTTTTATCACCATGAATCATTAGATACTATCTTAGATGAATCATCACATGCTTCAACTCCATTGATGCCACCAACAGTTGGAAGTTCACTTGCTGTAAAAAAAAAAATTGAAGAAAATTGAAAGAGAACTTCAAAGTATTACGAATGCAATAGGAGATCTTAAGTACCTTTTTTATCACCATGAATCATTAGATACTATCTTAGATGAATCATCACATGCTTCAACTCCATTGATGCCACCAACAGTTGGAAGTTCACTTGCTGTAGAAAAAAAATTCAAGAAAATTGAAAGAGAACTTCGAAGTATTACGAATGCAATAGGAGATCTTAAGTAACTTTTTTATCACCTAGATTGGAGGATGAAAGAGAATTTTGATCATACTGGAACATTTGAAGCAGAATTAGAGTGGATATTTAATGAAAAAGGATGGATCAAAGAAAATTTGACTGATCAATTCCCATACTACAATCTGTACATTAATTACCAATCAATGGGAGATATCAGAGGAGGAGAAAGCATTAAAGATGAGGTAGAATAATTAAAGAATTTGGACTCCCTTTACTAATTTAAAATACTTATGTACTTAATGTGATTGTGTGTAAGTTTACTTTGCTTTAGAATTTTGAACTTTGATTATGTGTATAGTTTTATGTCAGTGTTTAGTGTTGTGGCTTGATTTCAATGTTGATTTATAATTTAGTTTGCTTAGTATGTGTGAAAGTGTAATTAGAAGAATGTTTTCATAAAAGTGCATTTTCATATATAAAAGTCAGTTTGTTGTTGTTTGTGAAAATGTTTGTTTGTGAATTATTGTTAGATAAAATTTTGTGTTTAGAAATACTAAAAGGATTTAGGAGAAAATTGTAAGGAAATTGAAAATTGAAAAAAATTGAAAGATGGAATTTTGTTGTGGCGTGGGCGCCGACGGCGCCCTCGACCCGAGACAACTTTTACCCTTTAAAATTTATGATTTTCATCGTAAACTACCATTTTTACCCTTTGAGCCACCTCTAACCTCTGATTTTTACACCTAGGGCTCGCATTTGCTTGGATTTGAGGTGATTTTAAGGCATAGAAACATTGGATTTCATCTTCTCTATGTAAGAGCTACACTTTGAACTAAAATTTTTTTATTTTCACGAATTATTTATCTCACATTGCCGAGATCCAAAAATTTTGGAATTTTTTAGAGATTTTAAGAAAATTTTTTTGAGAGATTTTTAGAAAATCCTTTGGTGAAGAGCTCTTACTTAGTGGATTTAAGTTTAAAGCATTTTACTTTGTGATTTGCGAAATTTTTGGAATTTATTCAATTTTTTTCAATTTTTCTCTAGATTTCTCATGGCACCAAAAATGGCCAAAGGAAAAAGAAAAGTAGAGCAAAAATTTGTTAGCTTAAGAGCTAGTGTTTGATTCAATAATCTACTCGAGCATAAAAAAGTAATTCTGGATTGTAGTTTTAAAAATCTGGGAGGAGAAGTCGAGCGATTAATCGATGCTCGGTAGTGGGAAAATTTCTGTTATTTTACAATATATGCAATTATTGGTGTAGTGATGAAATTATATGCCAACTTTACTAAAGCTTCTGACGACTTTGTTTTTGTTCGTAGGAAAATGGAGTTTTTTCGAAGAAAAATTAATGAGTTTTATCAGTTGGAAAATGTTTACAGCTGCAATAATAAATGATTTTTTTTGGTAATAATGAGGCCTTAGATGAAGTTATTTCTTTTCTCATGGATGGAAGAGGGACCCAGAAAGTCAAAATGGTGTTAAGGTAAACTTTCCTCTTTCTATGCTTAGTGTAGTATCTAAGGCCTAGGACTACTTTACTTCTAGAAGAATGATTCCAACAAATCATCATAGTGAGGTGACCAAGGATAGAGCCATCTTGAACTTCTATATTCAGCATCTGATCAGGATAAATGTAGGCTATGTTATCTATATGAACACTAGATCTATTGCTTTGGGAGAGACCATTGGTGGTTTGGCACACCCTGCACTTTTTTTTACACTCTGTGAACAGGTAGCAGTTGATTTTAGACCTGTGGAAGAGAGGATTGAGCCTCTAAGACCTATTGGGCCTTGCAATATAAAGACATATGAATCTCATGTTGATTGGAGATCTGGAAGTAAGTCCAGAGCTGTTCCTTCTACTTCGAGGACCCTTACATCTAGTGACCGTACTCTTCAAGAATTATTGAACCAGACGATGATCCAGGAAGGAGATATCCTAAGAATAGAACATAGGTTGCAAAACATGGATGTCAGAAATGCTCACACTGATGATTTGATATGGAAAAAGTTTGAATAAAATATGGAAAAAGTTTGAATATGATGCTGCTTATAATGATGTGTTGGTGAGATACATGAAGGGTGATCATTCAGTTCAGTTTCCTACTCACCCTATTTTTACATCATATCAACAACAGAATTTAGATGTAAAAGAATAAGAAGATGATGATGATTATTGATTTGATTTTTTTTAGTTTATGTTAGATTGTACTTTATTATTACTTTGTTTGTTTTTGTTATATTTTTACGACTGTTTGCTTGATTGTGAGACTCCATTTTGTTGTTATGTTGAGTTGTGAACTGTAGTTTGTAAGACTATTTTCATTTTTGGAATTCAATTTAATTCTGTTATTAATTTTTTTTATTTTACTAAATGTATTGTAATCAACTCTTTATGAGGAGATTTTATATGTATTATGCGCAATTTAATATTTTAAGTCTTGTAGCTTTTTATATTATCTCCTGCAGTATTTCAGAATTTAAGTTTCAAAATCAAAGCCTTCAACAGGTATGTCTTTTCCTTATGTATTTAATGTTTTCTTTCACCCTTTATGTTTTCAGTTCTTCATGCTAAATCTTTTAAAAATCTAAGTTTGGGGTGGAAAGAAAAATTCCTTTTTTAAGAAAGAAACTTAATTTTATTTGTCCTCACTTAGCTATATTTAAAAAAAATGAAATTTAACATGACCTTGGGTATTAGTGATTAACTTTAGATAACTATATTTATGTTTCTAAATATGTAGTAAAATTAAGTAAAACATTTCAATAAAAAAGGTTAATTTTAGAGATTAAGACATTTGGTATAAAAGAAAAGGACTATGTTTTTCTATTTTAAGTAAGGAAATTTGTATTTTTAAAGTATTAAAAATCTTAAAGGTTCATGTAAAAAGAAAAGAATTAAACTTTATGAAATCTTTAAGCTAATATAAATTTATTAAGTGAAGAAATGTGACAAGTTTTTGACTTTAAGAAGAGGATAGTGAAGTTCAAAATTATTAAAGACTATTCAGATATAGTAATCCTCGCATGAAAAGAAAAGAAAAGAAATGAAAAGAAAAGAAAAAGAAAAGAAAAAGAAAAGAAAATATGTGGGGAGAAGCTTGAGGAGATGCCTAATTAAAAATTGGCTTCACCTGAATCAATTTAAAAAAGAAGGGTTGCTACATTTTCTAAACTTTTATTTGAGTATTACTTTATTTTTTAGTAAAGTTTTATGAAGTTCTTTTTCTTATGAATACTTTAAGTGACTTTAATATGACAATTTGCAATTTTTCTTGAAAAGAATCGAGAATCAGAAATCTTTGACTTGATTGCTATATATTCTTATACCTTTAGTACTAACTGAAGTTGTTCTGAATTTTTCTTAAGTTATGCTATTGTATTTAGTGGACTAAGATATGGAAATCTAGAAGTTAAATTCTTTACCATAAGTCATATTTTTATATAGTAGAGGAGTTACTTGAGGAAAAGTAACATGTAAGTTTGGGGGATTTTGATACACCAAAAATATATGCATTTTTAGACCTATATTTTATACTCATTTTTGGTGATATTGCACTTTAATGGAAGATATTTATATGTATTCTTGTTGTTTGTTGAATTTTAGGACTTGAAGTAAAAATGAAGCAAAAAGGATGAAATTTGGAGCAAAAATGAAGAAGTTGAAATTTGATTAATTTTATATCTCCATTGTTATTGTTATTCCGGCTATAAGTTTTTTGTGACCCCCAAGCGATGATCCCCGTTTCCGCCCTTTTTATGTATCAGAGCTATGTTGGGGTAAAATCTTCATAATATTCTGAGGAATCAGAGTTAGTATATTGATGAGTTGATTTGACGAGCTCTCTGATGTTATTTAGCTATCTTTTATATGTTTTGATTTATGATTTTGATTATCAGATTTAAGTTTTTAGAATTTATTTGATAGATTTGTTCTCATTTTGTAATCTTATTTTTATATTATTTTGAGTTAAGAAGCTACTACTTAGCATGATTAGTTAGTAGTCCCGAGTGCCTCGAAGAGATCTCCGAGAACAGTAGGAGCACTGACGAATTGTACGGACGAAAAGGATATGCTAAGTGTGTTCGGGAACTTAACTTAAGATTTTATAAATTTAATTTTTAGATTTTAATTTTAGATTTGTTAAAGTTTTTCTAAAATTCTTAAGATCCATATGATAAATCATATGGTTAAGATGTATAAGGATGATAGTTCAAGACATGGACAAGTCAAGCGAGACAACTTATCAATTTTTTGAAAGGTGAACTCAGGATGCTAGTTTTCATCTATTGATTTCTTCTTTATTCCCAACTATTTCTCTGTATATTTATGAATGATTGAAACCTTTCATCAGCCTCCACAGATTATAAGTATATTTATAAATTTTTCTCAACCAATTTCCATTATTGAAGAGAATTCATTAGGCCAAATGGTAGAAAATGGTAGATTACAAATGGTAGATTATCAAGCATCATTAGAAACTTTAAATGTCATAAATAGCAAGCAGAATAACCCTTGTTCAGATTATTATAACGTAGGTTGAAAAAACCATCCCAACTTTAACTGGAATAACAATTTTGGGTGGTAATAATCAACAGTGGGGGAACAACCAAGTAAAGCCATTGGGATACTGAAACAATAAAGGGAATAATAATTATAGATATCTTATCCTCCAGGTTGCAATAATAATACATAATTTAAGGAGAAGAATTTGCCTTTAGAAGAAGTGGTGTTACAAATGGGAATTTAATTACAAAGTCAAATAGCTACAATTGGAAATATTGGGAATCAACTTGTGTAAATAACTAATTCATTAAGTAAATAGATCCTAAGGAACACTTCCTAGTAATACTGAATCAAATCCAAAAGACCATAATAAAGAGCAAGTAAAAGCCATTCAGCTTAGAGGCAGAAGAGAGTTGGAAGGTAGGGTTTAAAAAGAAATTGAAGTAGAGAGAGAAGAAATTGAAGAATTAAAAGTGGACGCTACAAAAGATTTTGAGAGACCTATCTCTCCGCTGAAAAATGATTTAGAAAAACCACCACCTCCATTTCCTTTGAGACTTCATCAACAAAAGTTGGATAAGCAATTTTCAACATTTTTGGATATATTTAAGAAGCTTACAATTAATATTCCATTTGCTGAAGCCTTAGAACAAATGCCAAACTATGTAACGTTTATGAAGGATATTCTTAATAGGAAAAGAAAGCTTGAAGATAATGAGACTGTAGCACTTAGTGAGGAGTGTAGCGCTATAATTCAGAAAAAGATTACTAAAAAGCTTAAAAATCCTAGTAGCTTTACAATTCCATGTGCAATAGGAGACAGATTTTATGGGAAAGCTTTATGTGATTTAGGTGCAAGCATTAACCTTATGTCATTATCAATATTCAAAATATTGGAATTAGGAGAAATAACTCCTACTACTATAACTTTGTAGTTTGCAGATCATTTGATAACATACCCTAAAGGATTGATAGAAGATGTCCTAGTGAAAGTGGATCAATTTATCTTTCCTACTAATTTCATTTTGCTATATATAGAAGAGATACCTATCATTTTGGGGAGACCTTTCCTAGCCATAGGAAGAACAAAGATAGATGAACAGAAAGAGGAATGAATAATGCACGTCAATGATCAACCTGTTACTTTCAATATTTCAAGATCAATGAAATATCCTGCAAAAGGTAAAGACGATGAAATTTGTAAGATATCTAAGTGAATGCCATTTTAAAACAACTTATGAGGAAAAATCTGAAGAAAAGGATTTGGAACACGAGCAAGAAAAGGAATTAGATAAATGTGAAGAACTTTTTAAGGAATATTCAAACTATGTTCGAGAAAGTTTTGAAATTTTGGACACGATAGACAAAGAGAAATAATTTTGTCCATCAATTGAAAAATCTCCATAACATGAGTTGAAGTTACTTTCTGAACATTTAAAATATGTCATTTTAGGAGATTCCCTTACTTTACCAGTTATAATTTCCTCAAAATTGATGATAGAAGAAGAAGAAAGGTTGATGAAAATTTTAAAAAATTTCTTTGGATGGACAATTGTTGATATTAAGGGAATCAGTCATTCAATTTGTATGCATAGAATTCATATGGAAGAGAACTGCAAACCCATGGTTGATCCTCAAAGGAGACTGAATCCTGTTATGAAAGAAGTTGTTAAGAAAGAAATTTTAAAGTTGTTAGATGTTGGAATTATCTACCCTATTTTAAATAATGCATAAGTTAGTCCAATTCACCGCATTCCTGAGAAAGAAAAATTAATTGTAACTGTGAATGTTACAGGGTGGTAAATATGTATTGATGATAGAAAATTAAATCTTGCCACTAGAAAAGATCATTAAAGATCATTTTTCATTACCCCCATTACCCCTTCTAGATCAAATGCCAGATAGACTAGCTGGGCATAAATACTTTTGTTTTCTGGATGTATACACTGGTTATCACCAAATACAAATATCTCCTAAGGATCAAGAGAAAGTAACTTTTACCAGTCCTTTACTTTTGCTCTTAGAAGGATGCCCTTTGGTTTATGTAATGCCCCTGCTACATTTCAAAGATGTAAGATGACAGTTTTTTGTGACTTAATTGAAAAAGTGATTGAAGTATTCATGGATGATTTTTTAGTGATTGTAACTTCATTTGACTCATGTTTAGAACATTTATTTAAATTTCTTAAGCTTTGTGAAGAAACAAATTTAGTCCTTAGATGGGAAAAATGTGAATTTATGGTAGCAGGAGGAATTGTATTAGGTCATCAAATATCAGAAAATGGTGTGGAAGTAGATCCTGCTAAAATTCAAGTTATTGCATATTTACCTTATCTAACAAATGTAAGAGAAATTATAAGTTTTTTAGGGCATGTTGAATTCTACAGGCGATAAAATATATTGAAAACTTTTTTAAAATTGCTAAGCCTTTATGTCATTTACTGTAGAAAGATGCAATTTTCAATTTTGATGAAGAATGCCTAAAAGCTTTTAATTTATTAAAAGAAAAATTAATCACTGGACCAATTATAGTTTCACCAAGTCTTTTGAGTTGATGTGTGATGCTAGTGATTATTCTATAGGAGTTGTTTTAGGACAAAGATATGATAAAATTTTCAAAGTAATTTACTATGCTATTAAAACTCTTAATGAAACTCAAATCAATTATACGACAACCGAAAAAGAGTTATTAGAAATAATATATGCTTTTGATAAATTTAGATCATATTTAATGGGAACTCATTGTGTAGTTCATACAGATCATTCTACTATTAAGTACATAATGAAAAAAGAAGGATGCTAAACCTAGGTTTATAAGATGGACTCTTCTTTTGCAAGAATTTGTTTTTGAAATAGTAGATTGAAAGGGGACTGAAAGTCAAATTGCTGATCATTTGTCCAGGCTTGAGTTAGAAAAACCACTCTATTTTGAAAAAGAAATTAATGAACATTTTCCAGATGAAAAACTATTCACTATTAATGAGTGGCGTGTTCCGTGTTATGCCGACATTGGGAACTTTATTGTTATCAATATTATACCCTATAGAATGACATACCAACAAAAAAGGAAATTTATTTCTGAAGCTAAGACTTATTTTTGGGATGACCCATTTTCATATAAAAAAAGGAAAGGATCTAATTATTCGAAGATGTGTACCATTAGAAGAAAC
>NW_018218415.1:6778-11034 GCF_001263595.1 Phalaenopsis equestris | reverse complement strand
TACAATCTAGATTTTATTGGCCTACAATTTTTAGAGATGTTAATGCTTATATCAAAACTTGTGATGGATGTCAACGAGCAGGCACTATATCTAGAAGAAATGAAATGCCTCTGAATTTCTTGTTAGAGGTTGAGATCCTAGAAGTTGAAATATTTGAAATATTTGATGTTTGGGGATTATAATTCATGGGACCATTTATACCATCATTCAAAAATTTATATATTTTTTTAGCAGAAGACAATGTATCCAATTAGATAGAAGTTGTTGCTTTACCTTGATGTGATGCTCAAAGTGGTGCAAATTTTTTGAAAATGAACATATTGTGTAGATTTGGGATGTTGAGTGTTATCATTACTGATGGGGGAAGTCATTTCAGAAATGTCATAACGGAGAAGTTATTAAAGAAATATCATATAAATCATAGGATTGCTACTACTTATCATCCTCAGACAAGTAGTTTGGCTGAATTATCTAATCCAAAAATTTAAAGAATTAGGGAAAAATCTTTAAATCCAACAAAAATGGATTAGTCAGTTAAACTTGACTATGCTTTGTGGGCTTATAGGACTGCATACAGAACTCCTATAGGAATATCTCCATATAGGCTAATATTTGGGTAAGCTTGTCACTTACCAGTTGAACTTAAGCATAAAGCATATTGGGTGATTAAAGAGTTCAATTATAATTTGAAAGATGCTGGTGAGAAAAGATTATTGCAATTAAATGAGCTTGAAGAAGGAATGAATCTTATGAGAGGGTCAAGATTTATAAAAAAAAGATGAAGATGTGGCATAATCAAATGATTCTTACTAAAAATTTTCAGCCAGCCCATTTGATGTGATAAAAGTTTATCCTTATGGAGTTGTGGATATTAAAGATCCTAAGTCTAAAAAAATATTCAAAGTTAATGGGCATAGACTGCAACCTTATTTTATAGGGGATCGGTATAAATTTAATGATGAAATGATGTTGGGTCAACCAGAATAAGCACTGGTTACGTCGGGCTGACGATGCAAAACCAAGCGCTTTGTGAGAGGCAACCCATAGTTTTCAGAGTGTTTTTAATTTGATTGTTGTTTGGTGTGTGATTAAGAAAATTTGGGTAGTATTTTTGAAGCTATTATGTATTAGTAAAGATTTTAAGACTTTATTTAGTGACCAAGACATGTTAGAATGAGAATTTGGATGTAAAGTTGACAGGTGCAAAAAATGTGCTTTGGCACATAAATGCGGCAGTTTAAACCCATGTGAAAAATTAATATTCTAGAAGGATTAACCGCTAATTAGTTTGTAAAAACATGCTGAGATTTAGAGAAAATCTCTTCAGGGGAGATGGATTAAAAGAAAAAGGAAGAAGCCATGAGGAAGAGTCTCATTAGTCAAAGTGCACAAGAGATGTATAACAGTTTGTTAGCCATCGGTATTGAAAGGATATCAGCGAAGATCAACAAAATTGAGAATACAATGGCTTTATTGGAGACTAAGGTACTTGAGTTGCATGCACTTCTAGAGCATATTTGATGGCAATTGAAGATGCAATTTAGCCACACAAGTTATATAAAGGAAGCGGATAAGGCAATGTTCCTAAAGTAGAAGTGGATTGAAGAAGATAATATTATAACTTGTCGCCACTGTCTATTTTATTCTGAGATAGACTAACAAAAGACAGGAATTTATTCTTTCAAATGAAGAATGGAATTAAATTTAGTGTTAGAATTTGTGTGTTAGAAGTTATTGTTTTCAAGTGTTTTAGTGTTTAAGTCTTGTTTTTAGTATTTATGACCTCTTATATGCGTTTAATTGTGAAACCATTGTTATGTATTTGTATTTAGAAAAAATTCTCATCCAACACTATTTGGAGTGAGAAATAAGTGTTTAAAGGTATTTGTACTTATTTGTGACTTCATATACCTTTGTTTGTGTGAAAATTGGTGTTATTTTTAGCCTCAAATTGAAATAGTTATTATGGAGAATTTTGAGAGAGAGGGGAGTTATAGGAAGTTGAAAATAGTCATTTAAGTGTTATGAGACCATTTAGGGGTTGTTTACTTAAGCAAATGTGCATTTTAACTTTAATTTAAAATTTTTTTAAATCGTGCACTGGAGCCTGAGCGCCACATCTAGCGCTTAAGCCCGAGCCAACCCGAGAGGCAAGCGTCTAAGCGCCATTTACCCATGCATAAGCGTCCGTTCATGAAAACTGGTTCATAAACGGTTAAAAGTTAAATTTCAGACTGAAAATCACCATTTTTAATGCCACCATCACCATCAACCTCTTGAGTTCATGATTTTTTATGGCTAGGGCACATCTAAAGTGAAGATTTCTTGGTGGAATCAAGTGAAATTTGCTAGATTTAAGCTCCTTCAGGTAAGAGCTTTACTTCTATGCAAACATTTTGGATTTTCACTATGTATTTTTAGCACGTTTGGAGAAATTGAAAAATTCAGTATTCATGGAGAAAAATATGAGAAAAAAATCTATGGAAATTTCAAGAGAATTATGTTTTATACTTTAGAAGTTTAGTTTAGCAATTTATATTTGATTTTTGAAGTTATTTTTGGAATTTATAAAATTTGTAGAATGACACCAAGAATGAAGAGGAGCAAAGGTAAGAGCCCTTTTGATTTGAGTAAATTTGTTAGTTCGAAGGATCAGGATTGGTATAGTAATGCATTGCAAGCACAAAAACTAATTCAAGAGCGGTGTTTTAGTAATCCAGGTGGAGACGTAGAAGATTTGATCATTCATCGGTAGTGGGAACGATTTTGTTGTTTCTCTATTGTGGTGATTATTTCTGTTATTAGGGAGTTCTATGCAAAGCTCTCTGAGGCGGAAGACAATAGAGTCATGGTTTAAGGAAATTTGGTACCTTTTTCACCGGAGGTAATCAACTTGTTTTATCATCTGCCACCTAATGCGTTATGTTTTTAGGCAAATTATAGTTCAGCTGAAGTGGAGTTAGACGAGATTATTGCTTACTTGACTGTTGGAAGTGGACTTTATAAGATCACTAATGAGAGGAGAGTCAACTTCCCAACCTCAAAGTTATGTGCACCTTCAAAGGCCTGAAACTCTTTTATTTCTACTCTTCTACTACCAAAAAATCATCTCAGTGAAGTGACCAAAGAGAGAGCAACGTTAAATTATTGTATTTAGGAAGGAAAGCTCATCAACACTGGAGCTTTGATATGTCAGACTATCATCAGTTCTGCCAGTCCCGCTTCTAGTGGAGGTCAAGGATTTTCTTCCTTGATCTTTTCTTTATGTGAGAAGGCTGGAGTGAAATATGATAGTTGGGAGGAAGTATTGTTGCCTCTAAAGCCTATCACAAAAGTGAATGTAAAAACTTATTCTGAACATTCTATTTTTGGCTAGAGAGGAGGTTTTTCTAGGAGTTACGAAATGGAGACGTTTGTTGCTTCTACCTCGGTTGCTTCTACATCTAGACCATCTACCTCACGTGCTTATACATTTAGAGGTGAGTCTACTGAGACCCAAAATCAATTATTGCAAAGGATGATGGATCATATAAATTTTATCGCTGATAAAGTTCAAAATTTAAAGCATCTTGCAGAGTATACTGATAGGTATGGTAGGAGAAAGAGTGATTATAAAGAGAAATTTCAGTCATCTCTGGAGAACCTAATTAGGGGTAACCCAGGAGTGCAATTATCTCCATATCCACAATACCCTGATTATGGGTTTGTAGATGTTTGAGATAGCGGTAATTCTGGGAATGAGGAGTATGACTATGAGATTTATTTTTGTATTATGTTTTGTACTATATGGTCGGGACTTGCTATATTTGCAGTTGTGTGTTTATTTGGACTTTGTGATGTGTTGGACTCTTTTTTTTAGTTGATATTGTAATGTTTGTGATTGTTAGTACTTTATTTTAAATTCCAGGATTGTATCTGTTGTTGTGTGTTTAGTACTATGATTTAGTTAGTTAAGAACTTAACTTACTTCTTTGTCTTTCGTAAATTTGAAAATCTTGCTAGCGTAGATCTTAAATTTGAAATTCAAAAACTACTACCCTTTAGTTTTCTTTTATCATGTTTTCAAGTTTGTCTTTATGTTAAGATTGTGATGTCAGTAGTGTGTATGTTTGCTTTTATGTTTATACCCACTGTTTAGAAGTCTATTTGAATCTCTACATGTTAAAGTAAAATGAAAATATAGAAAATTTGATAAAAAAAATTATTTACTCCTGTTTTTAGTTTTATACTTGTATCATTAGGGTTTAAAATTCCTG
>NW_018218415.1:0-5762 GCF_001263595.1 Phalaenopsis equestris | reverse complement strand
TTGAAGAAGAAGGAAGAAACCATGAGGAAGAGGTTCATTAGTCAAAGTGCACAAGAGATGTATAACAGATTGTTAGCCATTGGTATTGAAAGGATATCAGCGAAGATCAACAAAATTGAGAAAACAATGGCTTTATTGGAGACTAAGGTACTTGAGTTGCATGCACTTCTAGAGTGTATTGGATGGCAATTGAAGATGCAATTTAGCCACCCAAGTTATATAAAGGAAGCGGATAAGGCAATGTTCCTAAAGTAGAAGTGGATTGAAGAAGATAATATTATAGCTTGTCGCCACTGTCTATTTTATTCCTAGATAGACTAACAAAAGACAGGAATTTGTTCTCTCAAACGAAGAATGGAATTAAATTTAGTGTTAGAATTTGTGTGTTAGAAGTTATTGTTTTCAAGTGTTTTAGTGTTTAAGTCTTGTTTTTAGTATTTATGACCTCTTATATGTGTTTAATTGTGAAATCATTGTTATGTATTTGTATTTAGAAAAAAATTCTCATCCAACACTATTTGGACTGAGAAATAAGTGTTTAAAGGTATTTGTACTTGTTTGTGACTTCATATACCTTTGTTTGTGTGAAAATTGGTGTTATTTTTAGCCTCAAATTGAAATAGTTAGTATGGAGAATTTTGAGAGAGAGGGGAGTTATAGGAAGTTGAAAATAGTCATTTAAGTGTTATGAGACCATTTAGGGGTTGTTTACTTAGGCAAATAGTGCATTTTAACTTTAATTTAAAATTTTTTTAAATCGTGCACTGGAGCCTGAGCGCCACATCTAGCGCTTAAGCGCAAGCCAACCCGAGAGGCAGGCGTCTAAGCGCCATTTACCCATGCATAAGCGTCGGTTCATGAAAACTGGTTCATAAACGGTTAAAAGTAAAATTTCAGACTAAAAATTACCATTTTTAATGCCACCATCACCGTCAACCTCTTGAGTTCATGATTTTTTATGGCTAGGGCACATCTAAAGTGAAGATTTCTTGGTGGACTCAAGTGAAATTTGCTAGATTCAAGCTCTTTTTGGATTTTCACTATGTATTTTTAGCACGTTTGGAGAAATTCAAAAAATTCACTATTCATGGTGAAAAATGAGAAAAAAATCTATGGAAAGTTCAAGAGAATTATGTTTTATACTTTAGAAGTTTAGTTTAGCAATTTATATTTGATTTTTGAAGTTATTTTTAGAATTTATAAAATTTGTAGAATGGCAACAAGAATGAAGAGGAGCAAAGGAAAGAGCCCTTTTAAGGATATCAGCAAAGATCAACAAAATTGAGAATACAATGGCTTTATTGGAGACTAAGGTACTTGAGTTGCATGCACTTCTAGAGCATATTTGATGGCAATTGAAGATGCAATTTAGCCACACAAGTTATATAAAGGAAGCGGATAAGGCAATGTTCCTAAAGTAGAAGTGGATTGAAGAAGATAATATTATAGCTTGTCGCCACTGTCTATTTTATTCCTAGATAGACTAACAAAAGACAGGAATTTGTTCTCTCAAACGAAGAATGGAATTAAATTTAGTGTTAGAATTTGTGTGTTAGAAGTTATTGTTTTCAAGTGTTTTAGTGTTTAAGTCTTGTTTTTAGTATTTATGACCTCTTATATGCGTTTAATTGTGAAACCATTGTTATGTATTTGTATTTAGAAAAAATTCTCATCCAACACTATTTGGAGTGAGAAATAAGTGTTTAAAGGTATTTGTACTTGTTTGTGACTTCATATACCTTTGTTTGTGTGAAAATTGGTGTTATTTTTAGCCTCAAATTGAAATAGTTATTATGGAGAATTTTGAGAGAGAGGGGAGTTATAGGAAGTTGAAAATAGTCATTTAAGTGTTATGAGACCATTTAGGGGTTGTTTACTTAGGCAAATAGTGCATTTTAACTTTAATTTAAATTTTTTTTAAATCGTGCACTGGAGCCTGAGCGCCACATCTAGCGCTTAAGCCCGAGCCAACCCGAGAGGCAAGCGTCTAAGCGCCATTTACCCATGCATAAGCGTCCGTTCATGAAAACTGGTTCATAAACGGTTAAAAGTTAAATTTCAGACTGAAAATCACCATTTTTAATGCCACGATCACCATCAACCTCTTGAGTTCATGATTTTTTATGGCTAGGGCACATCTAAAGTGAAGATTTCTTGGTGGACTCAAGTGAAATTTGCTAGATTCAAGCTCTTTCAGGTAAGAGCTTTACTTCTATGCAAACATTTTGGATTTTCACTATGTATTTTTAGCACGTTTGGAGAAATTCAAAAAATTCACTATTCATGGTGAAAAATGAGAAAAAAATCTATGGAAAGTTCAAGAGAATTATGTTTTATACTTTAGAAGTTTAGTTTAGCAATTTATATTTGATTTTTGAAGTTATTTTTAGAATTTATAAAATTTGTAGAATGGCAACAAGAATGAAGAGGAGCAAAGGAAAGAGCCCTTTTGATTTGAGTAAATTTGTTAGTTCGAAGGATCAGGATGTGTATAGTAATGCATTGCAAGCACGAAAACTAATTCAAGAGCATTGTTTTAGTAATCCAGGTGGAGACGCAGAGGATTTGATCATTCGTCGGTAGTGGGAACGATTTTGTTGTTTCTCTATTGTGGTGATTATTTCTGTTATTAGGGAGTTCTATGCAAAGCTCTCTGAGGCGGAAGACAATAGAGTCATGGTTTAAGGAAATTTGGTACCTTTTTCACCGGAGGTAATCAACTTGTTTTATCATCTGCCACCTAATGCGTTATGTTTTTATGCAAATTATAGTTCAGCTGAAGTGGAGTTAGACGAGATTATTGCTTACTGGACTGTTGGAAGTGGACTTTATAAGATCACTAATGAGAGGAGAGTCAACTTCCCAACCTCAAAGTTATGTGCACCTTCAAAGCCCTGGCACTCTTTTATTTCTACTCTTCTACTACCAACAAATCATCTCAGTGAAGTGACCAAAGAGAGAGCAACGTTAAATTATTGTATCTAGGAAGGAAAGCTCATCAACACTGGAGCTTTGATATGTCAGACTATCATCAGTTCTGCCAGTCCCGCTACTAGTGGTGGTCAAGGATTTGCTTCCTTGATCTTGCTGGAGTGACATATGAAAGCTGGGAGGAAGTATTGATGCCTCTAAAGCCTATCACAAAAGTAAATGTAAAAACTTCTTCTGAACATTCTATTTTTGGCTAGAGAGGAGGTTTTTCTAGGAGTTACGAAATGGAGACGTTTGTTGCTTCTACCTCGGTTGCTTCTACATCTAGACCATCTACCTCACGTGCTTATACATTTAGAGGTGAGTCTACTGAGACCCAAAATCAATTATTGCAAAGGATGATGGATCATATAAATTTTATCGCTGATAAAGTTCAAAATTTAAAGCATCTTGCAGAGTATACTGATAGGTATGGTAGGAGAAAGAGTGATTATAAAGAGAAATTTCAGTCATCTCTGGAGAACCTAATTAGGGGTAACCCAGGAGTGCAATTATCTCCATATCCACAATACCCTGATTATGGGTTTGTAGATGTTTGAGATAGCGGTAATTCTGGGAATGAGGAGTAGGACTATGAGATTTATTTTTGTATTATGTTCTGTACTATATGGTCAGGACTTGCTATATTTGCAGTTGTGTGTTTATTTGGACTTTGTGATGTGTTGGACTCTTTTGTTTAGTTGATATTGTAATGTTTGTGATTGTTAGTACTTTATTTTAAATTCCAGGATTGTATCTGTTGTTGTGTGTTTAGTACTATGATTTAGTTAGTTAAGAACTTAACTTACTTCTTTGTCTTTCGTAAATTTGAAAATCTTGCTAGCGTAGATCTTAAATTTGAAATTCAAAAACTACTAACCTGTATTTTTCTTTTATCTTGCTAGAATGTTTTTTTTATGTTGAGATTGTGAACTCAAATTTAGTGTGTTAGCTTGCTTTTATGTTTGTACCCACTACACAGAAGTCTATTGAATATCTACATGTTAAATTGAAATGAAAATGATAGAAAATTAATCAAAAATTAATTCTACTCTTGTTTTTAGTTATATACTTGTATACTTAGGATATAAAAATTCCTGTAAGCATGTTCTTTCAATTTTCATTCCTGCATATATATATCTGCTGCTAAACTTTTTAATCTGTTAAGAAATTAAGTTTGTGGGGGATGAAAAATATTTTAAAAACTTGAATTTTATTTGTTCTCAATTGTGCTACAAGTGAATTTGATTTGAAAAGAAAAATGATCATGTATATGAAGTTATATTAAAGAAGTAAAATTTGATTTTAGAAATGAGTAAGAAAAGTTAGTTGAATATTTTAGTAATGAAGAAAAACTTTAAGTTAGAAGTTTTTAGTGCAGAAAATTTTTAATATAAGTAATTCTCTTTAGTAAGAAAAATTTTATTTTTGAATAGTTTAGAAATTTAGACTTTTATTTTTAATACTTAAATTTCTTTTATTAATATAATTTTCAAAACTATTATTATATTTATAAGTAAAAGATTTATATCAAAATTTTGCTTCAGGAAAGGAAAAGTAGAATTCAAAATTTTTAAAGGTCTATCCAGATATAGTAATCCTTGTCTGAAAATGAAAATGAAAAAGAAAAATAAAAAGAAAAAGAAAAGGAAAAAGAAAAAAATATAAGGGAGGAGAAGCTTGAGGATTAATGCCTAATCAAAAATTGGTTCCACATTTGATCTTTTTAAAGTATAAGACTTGAAAAAATCTTAAGCTTAAAAATATAATATAGTAAGTAAAATTATTTTTAATAAAAATTTTAAGTAGAGATAATAAAGAACTAAATTCTAAACTTGGAGAATCTACAATATTTCTGAATTAGATAGGAACTCATTTTTTCATCTTTCTTAACATTAAAAATTTCTAAACATTAAGTTGCTCTCATTTACCGAATATTTTCTTAAAATTGGACTACTATATTTCTAAATCTAAATTTTAGTAACTCTTAAAGAAACTTATATACATATGATACATATTTAGTTTTTAAAGATTGAAGTGTCACTTGAGGACAAGTAATATTTTAAGTTTGGGGGATTTTGAAACGCCTAAAATATATAGTGTTTTTAGACACATTTTTATACCTATTTTTAAGATATTGCGCTTTAATGGAAGGTATTTTTGTGTTTTTCTTTCACATACATGTAAAATGGTGAAAATTGCTTAAAGGAGTGAAAAAGGATCAAATTTGGAGCAAATAGGTGAAAAATGTCCAAAAGTGTTTTGACGCCTAAGCGCCAAATTCGGCGCTTACGCGCCAATTAAACAGGGAAGGCCACCCTTGAGCACTAAAGGCACTGCGCTTAAATGCCAATGGCACTTATTAGATGAGTAAATTCAATTTTTTGTTAATTTTGAAGAGGTTTTTGAGGCACCTATTGGCTTAATAGGTGGTTACAACCATCATGGATTAAATTTATTGCGAAAGGATGCATCTCTTAGGGAAATGCATCAAATCAAGAAAGATTTTGAATAGATACCAAGGCACCTTTTCGAGAATTATAAAAGAAGGAAGATTGAGACTTTGAAAGGGGGTCCAGAAAGTACTGGAAAAGTTATGAAAGTTCTAAAATTGGAGAGTTAATTGGAAAGATTTTCAGACACCACATATTTATCATTTTTATTTTAGTTTTATATTGAGAGTGTTGTGAAAGGGAAGAGATTCAAAATAACTTCAAGAGTTTATTAGAGGAATCGAACCTTATTTTATCGGGGATTGGTATAAATTTAATGATGAAATGATGTTGGGTCAA
>NW_018218414.1:0-549 GCF_001263595.1 Phalaenopsis equestris | reverse complement strand
ACTTAGACATGCTAGAATGAGTATTTGGATGTTAAATTACCCGTTGTTAAATCAAGTACTGACGCTTAAGCACAGGAGTTAAAAATCATGTGTGAAAATGCAATTTATAGAAATTTTAACCACTAATTGGTTAACTTAAACGTTTTAGGGAATTATAAGATGTGCCTAGAAGTTATTCGAATGATTTTGGCATATAAATAGAAGGGCTTTGTGATTGAATTTCACCCCATAATCGTTTTTAGCCCTAAAGTCTAAGAGAAAGAGAGATTTGGAGAAAAGTCTTCATGGGAGATGGATTTGAAGAAGAAAGAAGAGGCCATAAGGAAGAACTTCAATAGTCAGAGTGCATAAGAGATGTATAACAGTTTCTTAGCCTTTAGTATCAAAGGAATAGCAGAACAAATCAACAAAATTGAGGCTAAAGTGGCTTTAATTTATGCAAGGGTACATGAAGTTAATGCACATCTAGAGCATATTGGATGAAGATTAAAAATGTAATTTAGCCATATTAGTCATATAGAGGAAGCAGATAAGGCGATGTATCTTAAG
>NW_018218413.1:2696-2973 GCF_001263595.1 Phalaenopsis equestris | reverse complement strand
GAAACCATTCATGTTGTAAATGAAAGAAAAGAATTAACCTCTGATGAAAAACCGAAGAAATACTATGTCTGAAGCGTCATACCAGAAAATGAATTTAAACAAATGGTTGAACAAGTTCGAGAGGCCTTAACCCAGTCTAAGGGTGGTGCATTGACTTTAAAGGGTAGACCTTACCCAGAGGAATTTGATGCCATACCCTACCCCAAGGGTTTTGTGTCACCGAACTTTAAGCTATTTGACGGGACAGGAAATCCCAGACAGCACATAGCACATTTCC
>NW_018218413.1:745-1234 GCF_001263595.1 Phalaenopsis equestris | reverse complement strand
ATAATCAAAAATTGGTGTCCGAGTTTCCCCTGATTAATGAGACTAAGAATGTTCTCTTAAGGAAATTCTTCTGTATTTTACTCAAAAAAAAGTTTAGCGATCTTGAGTCTTTTGGTTGGTTATTAATTAACTCAGAAATATCCTTGGTAAGTGAAAAATATTTTGATCACACGACTAAAATTTTGAAATCTGCTTAAGCTCAAGAAGAAAGAATTAAAGACATGATGATGATATTAGCAATTAATGGAAATTCAAACCTGAAGTCATATCCTTCAGTGTCCAGAAAATACAACTCCAACTTCAACACGAAGAACGTTAGAAAGATTTCTCAAAGACAACTTCAACAACCTTTACAGAATCTGCAACAAATCAAATGATGACAACTATGAACAAAGCTACGAACTTGCGGCCTCTTCAGCCATGATATCCGTATAACGCATCTTTTATGTGTACTTGAAGGACTATAGTTCCGATGGTACCTTAAGGATG
>NW_018218413.1:0-724 GCF_001263595.1 Phalaenopsis equestris | reverse complement strand
TGTCATTTTTACACTTGTCATTTTTCAGTGGACGATACTTCAAGAAGTACTGTGCCTTGCAATATTTCGGTGACAATGACTCATTCTTAGAAGCTAAGACGTCGTGCTTATCTGAAACTGGGTCCAGATCCTAACAAAAAATAAAATAAAATGATGAATTTCTTGAGTTCGAGGTTTCTTACTCTTTGCTTGCGTAGCGCAACTACCTTGGTTTGCACCAATTTTCTTCACATCACCGCGGAATTTCACATTCTGCACAAAATCTCACAAAGTTTCATATTTTTTTTCCTCACGAATGTCAATCTTTGCGAATTATACTAGTTTCCCATGAATTCGAAACCTGATATTTTAGAGGATGAGGATTTCACATCTGATCTGCATTGCTTTGCAATGATTCACACGATATTCTAGAGGTTGAGGATTCACATTAGATTCCGCGTTGCTTTAGGTTCTCATCCTATTGCAATCTTTCAAATCAAATTCTAGAGGTTGAGGATTCACATCCGATTCCGCGTTGCTTTAGGAGTCATCCTATTGTAATCTTTCAAATCAAATTCTAGAGGTTGAGGATTCACATCTGATTCCGCGTTGCTTTAGGAGCCCATCCTATTGTAATCTTTCAAATCAAATTCTAGAGGTTGAGGATTCACATCCGATTTCAGGTTGAGGCTTCACATCCGATTTCGTGCTGCTTTAGGAGCCCATCCTATTGCGATCTTTCAAA
>NW_018218412.1:0-1066 GCF_001263595.1 Phalaenopsis equestris | reverse complement strand
CACCTTCCCACCCTCTACTTGGAATTCCATCATCAAAGACACCCAATCCACCTTAATCTCCGCAAGCATTCACAATCACTTCATCCCCAGAATCACATATGTGTTGCCCATATCTAAGGGAAGGAAGTCCTCCACAACCTGTAGGTCGTGTAGTGTCAGAACCAACACCTTACAAATTCTCAGACTTTCCTCCACCTTCCACGTCCCCATCATGATGCTGAAGCTCTCTGTAGTCACCAGCTCCAATTCTAGCATCTCCACGACCTGATTTGACATAAAATTATGTGTGGCTCCATTATCTATTAACAACACAATCGGTTGTTCCCTGATCCACCCTCTCACCTTTATGCTTCGGGGTAAATCCCTCCACCCGAATTGAGGGACACCTCCACTACATCCAAATGCAAATGCTCCTCCAATGTATCCTCTTCGAATTCCCCACTCTATGTATTCTCCTCTTGAACTAAAACGATCTGAAGGGCGTGCTCCATGCAACGGTGGCCTGAGGCATATTTCTCGTAGCAACAGAAACATAATCCTATTGCCCTTTTATCCTGCACTTTTGCATTTGTGGGGAACTTGAAATTATCCCCGGGACGACTCTGTATATTCTTCTCCTTTGGCATATCTTTCTGAAATAAGACTGTCTGGGTTATCATGGCTTTCAAGGTCTTTTTCACCCGTTTCTTATCCTTCAACATCTAGGCGAGCTCATCATTTCGCTTAATCTATGCGGTCGCAAGAGGCGGATGGTTGCCCATATGTCGGGCTTTAGGCCTTTGAAGAAGTTCTCTTCCAGTCTTGCTGTAGAAATTCCCTTCCAGTCTTGCTGTAGAAATTCCCTTCCAGTCCTGCTTTAGAAATTCGAGCTCAAACCTCTCCCAGTATTGCGTAACCGTCCCATCCTGATTCAGAGCATAGATTACACATGTAGGTCTCTTTCTCGAATGGTTTGGAAACACTCCAACAAGCAATCCTTAAACTCCTCCCATGAGTGCATGAGATACCTTGCCTTCAACCACTAAAACCTCGCTAAATCCTTTCTCTCCAAGCATAATCCTGCTGT
>NW_018218411.1:0-1230 GCF_001263595.1 Phalaenopsis equestris | reverse complement strand
CATCATAAACCTTCAAAAATTTTCTTGAAATTTTCAAATCAACATGCTAATTTACATGATTAATTTAAGCAAATAATGTGCATAAATTTAAAAAATCTAGATAGAGGTCTAGAGACTTCTTAGGAGACTTCTTATGACTTTGAAAAAATCAGATGATGTTTCCCTTGATAGAGGATATAACATGTTAAAATTTCAAGCTATGGTGAAGTGCCAATATGCATGGATATTCAAAACATTCAAATCAAAATTTAATTAATTAAAAATAAAATATTCATCAAAATGGACTTCAAATTATTTCCACATTGTTTTCCTCTGTTCACTGAGCAAGTGAGTATTTTTATTATATTTTTGTGATTTTTCTACACCAAGATATAAATTCTTGAAGTTAGGGGTATTTAAATAAATAGGAAAAATCCCTATTTATCTATTTAAATAGCGCGACACCATGTACATCCTAGGCAGCTCCGAACTCCACGCGACGCGCTCCCATTCGACGCTGCCATCCACCTCAGTGATGACTCGGCCCGCGGTTTATGTTCTGAAGCGCTGTCTTGATCTCCTTCGTCCATCTGATACACGCATGATTGTACGGCTCCCCATCATCATCCCCGTTAGAGTGATCCCGTGATCGTCCACACTAAAACCCTGAGATCTCAGCATAGACTCAACCAAATCACTTCGGGTTTGATCTTATCAGCTCGTCTAAGTGAGTCGAAGTGAGACGAACATAGAACATATCCATTCGTAATCATGCAATTAAATTAAGCTTAATCAAATGGAGAGTCAAAATAGGCTCGGGAGAAGGAGAAGCTTTATAGCTTTGCTCTGAGAAGTGAGGCTTCAATCAGAGGGTCTTGACACATTCGTTGGGGTCCAAAGAGGCTAGGAATTAAGCCTTTTACTGTGGTGTAAGTTCTAGGTATGAATTTGAATAAGCTCAATTTCAGGTGTTGGTCTAGAGCTATGGCGGAGGCTATTTCAGAGGGTAATTTGATGGGGCTTTGTCTTCTCTTGCTGTTGTGAAGGCGTGGGCACAAGCATTGAAGTTTGGTGGAGTTTTTCAGAGATGTCTTGTTTCTGCCTGTCCTGTTTCTGCCCTAATTTTCAAGCTTAAAATTAGGGTTACACAGAGGGAATCAAGGCAGTGGAGTGATTGGAATGGGTCGCGGAGGTCTTAAGGAATCTCTGTGAGTAGTTTGGGAAGCTCTCTTTGAGAAAATTTTTAGCACA
>NW_018218410.1:2428-3417 GCF_001263595.1 Phalaenopsis equestris | reverse complement strand
AATTTCCAAAAAATTCAGTTAAATTAGGATTTTTTTCATAGACCTTTGTGGTCAAATTTGATACAACAACACCAAAGTCTTAATCCCACTACGTGGGGTCGGCTACATGAATCCTTTTTCTCCATTGAGTCCTATTTAGTGTCAAATTTGATACATTTGGAAAAATTTTTTTTTTCTAAATATCTTTCAATTAAGAAATTATTAGCCTTAATATGAATATCTTCAAGATTTATTTCTAGAATATTGTATTTATCTTTTTAGGGAAATAGGTAGATTCACTAGAAGCCATGGCTAGTACTTGAGAGTTTTGAGCATATGATTTGCCCTTGATGATTCCCTAGCTTTAGTTTTAGGAGCAATACCATAAATGTATTCTCTAAGGTCAATTTGACCTTTGGGAGGATAATTACCACATATTTCAATTAAGAAATTAGTAGCCTTAATATGGATACCTTCTAGATGTATTTCTAGAATATTTTATTTTATATTTTTAGTGAAATAGGTAGATTCACTAGAATCCATGGATGGTACTATAGAGTTTTGAGCGTATGATTTGCCCTGATGATTCACTAGTTTCATTATTAGGACTAATACCATAAATGTATTCTCTAAGGTCAATTTGACCTTTGGGAGGATAATTACCACATATTCTTCTAAAAGTTGTGAGACCACCACCTCTTTCCTCTCTCCCTCCAATAAAGAAGGGGCCCTCCATCTTTTCTAGGGGACTCTATTATTGTCTTCCCCTTTGGGTTATGGTAAAAAGTTAAATTCAATGTCAAAATCAAAAATGGATAATTAAGATTGCTAATTAGCAAAGATTTGTTTGAATGCTAGATTTTTTACATTAGTTTGAATAGTTTGTTTTACTGCAAAACAATAAAAAAGAAGTAAGATTTTTATAAAAAAATCTTCTAGAAAATTTTTAATGCATTTATATATATATATATATATATATATATATTGCATTGTATTACAATATTCATCAG
>NW_018218410.1:0-2385 GCF_001263595.1 Phalaenopsis equestris | reverse complement strand
AAAAAATTTTTAATTCATTTATATATATATATATATATATATATATATTGCATTGAATTACAATATTCATAAGTGAATCTAAATAAATCTTCTTTTTTTATTTATTTGTTTAAGGATACCTCTATATCTTAATTTAGAGGCATTAATTTAAAAATTTTTGAAACTCTCTAGACTCACTAAATCCATGATGGCTATTCATGGCATGCATGATCACCTTACCCAATTTCCCTAAATTTCCTAAATGTCCCCCAAATTCTCCAAAGTGCCCAATTTTAAGCCCTCCAAATTCCGAATACCAAATTCAAATTCAATTTCACCAAACACCAAATTAAAACCTAAATTTCAATTCCAAACTGAAAGCCCTCAATTTTGAGCCAAATGTCCCAATTCATATAAAATTTCCACCAAGTTAAAAAATTCACCAAATTGGCCTACACACAAATTCAAATATGTCAACCCCAAAATCAAATTTTCATGACAAATTCCAAATCCCTTTAAGCTCAATTCTATGCCCAAATCCAAAATCAAAATTCCAAAATTTTAAAGCCCACTTCCTTAAACTTTAAAAGCCCAAATTAATCCCTTCATGATAAACTTTAAAAATCCATAAATTGAGCCCAATTTCAATTATCATTGAAGCCTGCATGATAAATCCCCTTTCATCATCATTCATCATGACACCCCACATCATACATCCATGCTTAAACCCATCCATTTTTGGTCCTATGGCATTCTCTCAAAAAATTTTTAGACTCTCTAAATCCATTTCTCATGAAAATCACCCATGGCTTCATTTCATGTCATGAAACCATTCATGGGGCCATCCATAAGCATCACATGGCTCATGCACCCCAGAGTGGCAAAAGGAGGACTTTCTTTCACCTCCCACCAAAGTGGCTTAACCAAAACCCTAATCCCACCAAATGCATGTTTCCCATGCCAAATTAATCACAAAATTCCCTAGAAGTTGACCCAACAATCCCAACCACCTTGGAAGTGACACAAGTCCATTTCCATGGGGTTGAACCCTTACCCAACCTAACCCAAACCCATTCCCCACTTTGGAAAATTGTAATTACCCATGCTTGGACCAAATTGACTTCATATCTCCACACTTCAGGCCTTCCACAATGTGGAGGTGACCTTTTCTGGCCGACTCGCTTCCCCTTAACACTGGAAAACACCAAGCCCGAGAAGGCCCCCATGGCCAAAACTCAAGATTTGAACTCCCCAAGGTGGTTCACTCCCATTGAACATTGGAGGCTCTTTTCCCTCCACCTAAGCAACACTTTGGTCACCTTGGCTTGTCGTGTTGGTAGTCATAGCCTGGTCTATACATAGACCACCAGCTCTCGGCCAAAAGAGAAGAAGTATACTAACCAAGGGTTCTACACTTGCCCTGAGCTCAATCCCACCATTTTTCAGCCTTTAAACCCCACATAGAACCCTAATTTCCAAACTCAAATCTAGAGCATTTCTCGGCTTTGGAATCAACCTTCACCAAACTCAAAATTGACCATCTTAAAAGTTTCATAATACTCCAAAATATTTTCCCCAATCAAAGCCTTATCATCATGAGCCCTCTAACCTAGACCTAGACCACACCCAAGCCACCTCTTGATATAGAACATAATTAAGCTCTATTACAGGTTGAATTGAAGCTTGTAGGGTGTTTGTGGACTCAAGACAAAGCTCAGAAATAAACCCAATTGAGGCCTCACCTCTTGGGCAAAGCTATAACCTGAAATCCCTAAATTTTGCCTCAATTTGAACCTTTGTGAAAGAAATGTGTATTTCATATTTATTTAACCTTATAGATAGGTTCGTCTCACTTAGATGAAGGTGTGGAAACAAACTGCACTAAATTTGGTTGAGTATCTAGCAAGATCTAAGGGTTAGAAGTTGGACAATTCTCGGGAGCAAACAATCATGGATGACGAATGAATGTTGTACGCTTTCGCATGTATTGAATGAACTGTGGAGATGGAGTCATACAAGATGGAGCGAGAATCGCGGGTCGAGTCAGCAGCTACATGGAAAGCGCCGACGTGTATGACTTTGAGGAGGCAAAGGTTGTGCTGACGCTGACTCAGATAAGTAAAAAAATAGGGTATTTTCTATTTAAATAATTATATAAAATCTAAAAATGCATATCTTAATGTAAAAAAATCTTTTAAATAAAATAAAAATACCTCTACACTCAGTGAACAAAGTAGAAAATAAGAACCAAAAATAAAAAATGTTTTCCTTATATTTATTTTTAAATTAATTAAATACATTAAAACTTATTGAAAACGAGGGATATGGAGTGGGATTTATAATAGTGTCTTTTACCTCAAGGATCCTTCGGGAAAGGAATATGATCGATGACGTTATTCACTAAAT
>NW_018218409.1:8166-9204 GCF_001263595.1 Phalaenopsis equestris | reverse complement strand
TTGTCCCTACGTGTGTAATGGAATCATCAACATACAAAGACTGTAGAATAACTGGATCATTCTAAAGTAGAATCATGATATGTTAAAGCACATCTAGGATATAAGGATAAAGGACAAAACGTCATATCCCAAACGGGCGACAACTCATTGACAACCAGACCGTCGAGATGATACCAATAAAGGAAAAAGGAGTGACAAGGCTCAATAGGGGTAGTCAAAAAAAGGGAGGAGTAATACCCAGAAGGTAGATGCGGTCGGATTAGGATACCACAGACCAGTCATCTCAAGCTACTAGAACCCTAAGTCTATCTAGTCGTGAATTTGGTCGACCCAACAATTTGAGAATTGTTTCATCTACATGGACCTTCGTAGCCTTACAGTCAAAGGAACGAAATTCTATGTTTTGACAAATGGGTAGAGCTCCAAGAGGTGGGGCTTGTTTCCCCCAAAATGTCAAGGATGCCGCTGAAAAGAAGGAGAAAGGGACTTTCAAGTACAAAGTTAGAAACTCTTTTAACAAAAGAACTTACACACCATTTGAGTTGGGGAGCCTTATAACGACCTAAGCGTACTAGACATCTACAAAGATATATTGGGTTAGTCGGGTTAGAGAAGCATGGGGCTTCTCTGTAGGACATACAAATGATATAATTATCTAGAGTGGTCCTTAGACATCGTGGAGGCCCTATTATATGATTTGGGCTATGCCTAAACATTGGTTTTAAGACCATGTTGGAAAGTAAAAGATAGATTTTAAAAATCCCAAATCTTTTAATGCTAAATTTTAATTTATCTTAAATCTTTTATCATAATTTTTATATAGAGAAATTTAAAATTTTAATGTCCTAGAGAGCCTAAATTACAATTTTTGTGACATCCCAAAAAAACTAGAAAGAAATAAAAAAAATAGTCCAAGCATGCAAACATGCACTAGAAAGTAAAAAAAAACTCTAAAATATCCCATAAAAACCAAGAAAGCAGTCGGACTCCGTATATACATGCTCGGCTTTAGATCAGCACAAATATAATATATATATA
>NW_018218409.1:4123-6115 GCF_001263595.1 Phalaenopsis equestris | reverse complement strand
TAAGATCTCTAAGCATTCCTCTCATTTTTCCTAGCATACACACCCCCACACACACACACTAACACCATCTATGAGAGGCGCCAGCCCCTCTACTTTAAAGAGACACAAAATTCCTTCTTTTTCCCAAAAGACACATCTTTCATTCCAATAGACAAATCTCTTCATTAAAGAGTCTTTCCCAAGTGTCTAGATTCATTGAACCACTCCATGGGGCATTTGATTCACTTAGAGCCTTCTAGAACATCTCAAAATAGTCAAAAACCCCTAAAAATATGCTCATAACCGTCTCTGGCACCTCTAGCGACTAGTCTCTAGATTTTGACACTTTTGGTGCCACCCTGCAGCAGCTCCACCGTTTCGCTCCGTTTGGCTCCGTTTTGTCCCGTTTCAGTTGCATTTCGCTCCTAACAGATATAACTACAAGATAAGCATGAAAATAAACTTTCTTTTAAGTATAATTTCATTCAAAAATGTGCGAAAAGTGTAAAGGAGATTAAGTACAGAAAGACATATTTAAATGTGCCAAGTCAGAATTTTCTTTCTTGTCGTTTTGGTCCAAAATTGCACTATCTTTGTCCATTTTTGCTTCTTTTTTTCATAAGTCCATTTCATGTACCTGAAGCTAAAAATATGCATAATAACTTCTTATAAAGTATGATATCATTAAAAATGAGCAAAAAATATATATATGAAAATATAGGTAAAAAGTGGGTAATTTTTTAGGTGTTTCACTCACTATCCATGCATGCATGTAAACGTAAATGCAAATAGGCATATGAAAAGTGGTGAGAATGAGTGTACCATTGATTTGGTGACTCAGAAATGGTGGGCGTATCGTGGAGTCAATTGCTCGAGGATGGGTGTGTCATGGAGGCAGCGACCCAAAGGGGTGATTACCGTGAAGGCATGGCCTGAAAGATGGGCGTGTCGTGGAGGTAGCTACTTGACAGATGGGTGTGTCGTGAAGGCAGTGGCTCAACGGATGAGTGTGTCATGGAGGCAATGACCCAAAAGGTTGGGCTTGTCATGTAGAAAGTGACCCTCGGATTGGTGTGTGTTGGAGTCAATGGTCAGACGGATTAGTGTGTTGTGGAGGTAGTGACTCGAAAGATTTGACATGCCATGGAAGCAGTGATCTAAAGAAATGATTGTACCATGAAGGTAGTGCCCAACAAGGGTGGGCATTCCATGGAGGTAGTTACCCAATTGATGGGTGTGTCGTGGAGGTAGTGACCCAAAAGGGTGGGTATGTCATGGAGACAATGATCTGATAGATAAGTGTGTCATGAAGGTAGTGATACACTGAAAATATATGCATTTTTAGACTCATATTTTATACTTATTTTTGGTGATATTGCACTTTAATGAAATGCATTTTGATGTTTTCTTGCACGTTGTTGAGTTTTAGGGCTTAAAGCAAAAATGATGAAATTTGGAGTCAAAAAGATATTTTTGAAGAAATGCTTAGTGTCGGCAGCGCCGACGGCGTAGAACAATTTAACGCTGGAGATTTTTACTCAGCGTCGACGACGCCAGACCAGCGTCGATCGCGCCAAAGGCGGTGCGACTCCGTTTATAGAAGGCTTGATGTATTTGGACGACTTTTTGAAGATTTTTTGGAGGCACCTCTTAGAGAACCGACCTTGGGCTATATTTAGAGCCGAATTTCATCAGAAAATGGGCTCCTCTATGTTTTTCACTCCTCTGTGTTCATTTTTCACTCCACATCATTTCATTCGACTACCATACTTGAGTCAATTAGTGATTTTGCTTCCATATTTTAGAGTTTTTGTGGTGAGATTTAGTGTGAAACTTTCTGTAAGAGTGTTGGAGAGAAGAAAAGTGAGAGAATTCTTCTTCCGACATTTCTAAGGAAAGACTGCAAATGATTTGCATTGAAAAAGAGTTTTAGATAAGTTTTTTTGTTTATTTAGTGTTGTATGAACTTTCTTTTATATATGAAATTTATGTTTTGTTGTATCTTTTGTTGTA
>NW_018218409.1:3830-4037 GCF_001263595.1 Phalaenopsis equestris | reverse complement strand
AAATGAAGAGATAAAATGAATATGCCATAATTAAAATATAAAATAAATTGTGATGATTTTTCAACTCCGAACTCAATTTACTTTTCAGTCTGGCTAATTGATTTTTTAAAATATGTTGTGAAACATATGATCCGGGAAAAGGAGTAAGAGTTCTACAATAAAGTGAGGATCACATTTGAATTCATGAAGGAGAAATTTGTTCACGAA
>NW_018218409.1:0-3809 GCF_001263595.1 Phalaenopsis equestris | reverse complement strand
GGAAATATTCTTTATTGGGTGTAGAATTAGAGAATCTTTAGGGTGACAGACTAAAATCCCCAATTTGGTCTTAGTATTTAAAAATTAAAGCGAGAGTTAGCCTTCAGGTGAAAGGAAGTGGGAGCTCTGGAGTAGGATCCGGTATCCTCCTAGCCTAGCCATGAATTTAAGAGCTAAACCTAAGATTAGCCAATGATTTTCTATGTATTATATCGGGGGTAGAGAATTAAAACTGCTTCTATTTGGCACAATACATATTATAAACATTTATTTCATCTCATTTCACCAGAATTTCATTGTAGTGGGAAGGATGTTTTTTCACATAAGAAACCTTAATCACATAAACATAGTTTGTAGATTAGTAGTTATTATTAAAAATTTGCATTTCAGTTTTGCTAATAGTTAAGTAATTTAGTTTTGTTAAGATATAAGCATTCAAAATTAGTGATAGTGATTTTTTTTGATTTTCTATAAATTTACTAGTAAAATTTATCATTGCTAATTTACACCTTCCTAATATCTCAACATTCAAAATTAGTGACAGTAATTTCGTTTGATTTTCTGTAAATTTCCTCTCAAAATTTATCATTGCTAACTTACACATTTCCCGTGGGATCGATATTTGGGGCTTAAATAGAAAGTTTATTATTACCTGATAACGATACGTATATTTGCATAGAATCTCATTATTAATTGCCTATAATTATAATTATATATATATATATTACGCAACTTACTTTTCATATAAGGATCACATTTTTGGCACTGTAGTGGTGTCAAATTCATAAATCCTCACATATAAAAAATCGGGATCAGGTAGCGGTCTGGAGGATGGGTGTGTTGTGGAGGTAGTGACTCGAAAGGGTCGGTTTTCCCTAAAGGCATCAACCCAAAGGAATTAGTGTGCCATGGAGAAAGTGACCCACAAGGGTGGGCATACCGTGAAGGCAAAAACTCGATGAATGGGTGTGTCGTGGAGGTAGTGACCCGAGGGATGGGCGTGCCATAGAGGCATTGACCTAAAATGGTGTGTGTATCGTGGAGGGAGCGACATAAAATATAGGTGGGTCGTGAAGGGAGCAGCCCTACGGATGGATGTGTCGTGAAGGCAGTAATCCGAAAGGGTGGGTAAGCAGTAGAGGCAGTGAACCAAAATATGGGTGTGTCGTAGAGGTAGCAGTCTGAAAAATGGGTGGGCTATGAATGTAGAGGCCCAACAGATGGGTGTGTCGTGGATAAAGTGACCCAAAAGGGTAGGCATGACATGAAGATAGTGGCCTGACGGATAGGTGTAATGTGGAGTCAGTGGCTCGACAGATTTGTGTGTCATGGAGTCAGGGACCCGAAAGAATGAGTGTGCCATGAAGGCAGCGGTCCAAGAGATGGGTGTCCCATGGAGGCAGCGGTTCGACGAATGGGCATGATGTGGAGACAGGAGCTTGACGGATGGTTTCGTAAAGGCAGTGATCGAAAAGGGTGTTCATGTTGTGGAGACAACAACTCGATGGGTGGGTGTGCCTTGGAGGCAGTGGACCGATGGATGGGTATGTCATGGAGGCAGCAGCCCTACGGACGGGTGTGTCTTGGAGGCGGTGACCCAAAAGGGTGAGCATGCCCAAATGATGGGTGTGTTATGGAATCAGTTACCTGAAAAAGTGATGATTCTCACTGAGGAGAATCATACAAGTGGGGTGAGTGTGTGAATGGACACTCAAAATGTAACTCAAGCATGTGATAAGGACTATACAAGATGTCATGCAAGACATATACAAGAGAAGTATCACGTTTGGTTGTGTAGACTGTACGACACTACTGAAGAGAATTACACCATGCCTTAATAACAATCAAACACACATGCAAATGGAGAGAGCATGCAGAGTATATTGCACCATGCAAGCAAGCAATTAGATACTAATGTACATGCTAAACATACACTATTCAAGTGATCGATCGACCGGGTTGGGGCTCGACCGACTGGGCCGAAGTGGTCGGTCAGACCAAAGTGATCAGTCAACTAGGCTGGGGCAGCCGGTCGGACCAAAGTGGTCTATCGATTGGGTCAGGGCAGCCGGTCAGACCAAAGTGGTCTTTCAATTGGGTCGGGACGATCAGTCATGACAATGTGCTTAGCTTTCTGGGCTGGAACAACCGGTCAAGGCAAAAAGTAATGTCAACTTAGTCGAGGTAATTGGTCGAGGAAAAGATGTCGACCAAGCTTGGGTGGCCGGTCAGGACAATGTGATGTCGACAGGGCTGAAGCGACTGATCGAGGCAGAAAGTGTGATGCATGAAATTCAACATGATATGGTGCAAGTGATCACAAACAATAGTGAGTCATACTCAAGTTAACAATCTCACATAAGTGCCAAAGGTTTAGCACTTGAATGTGCAGCATAGCTGCCTCCTGCTTTGCGAGGTGTGTGTGAAGTTTCATCTTCGGTCTCCAAAATGAAACTCTCCATGATGTTGTGGAATGGGCCAGCTACAAAACTATTCATATTTCACAACTCCTCATGATTTTGCAAAGTGGTCTAGATACAAAGATTTTCTCATTTTGCAAAAATCAAACATCCCAACCCTTCCAAGAAAAGTTGGGGAATGACAAAGCAAAGTGAAATTGGAATTCCAACTTACTAGGATTTAAGTCTAGGTTTTGCGAAAGAAAATTTCTCGGCTCTGCAAGGGGTTTGTTTACGCACATGATTCCTTACCTAGGGCTTCCTCTAGGAAATCAACAACCAATCCTAGGGTGTGTGGCCACGCCGACTAGTGTTGGCTAGCCAACTCACCGCATGTGGGCAATTGGACCCATAACGCCTAGCTTAAATCTAATCCTAGGGCTAGCTAAGAAAGAAAATGCAAGTGTCAAAGATTTTATAACATCACGATGGCTGATAAAAATCCCATGCTTGTATTATGGATGAAACTCTCCTAACGATGGAGAGAAGTCATTTATGGCTCTTTACATTGTGACACTGTCAACGGCTGCCGACGGTGAGGAGCTTTAATGGGGTTTCTAGCCTAAAGGATATGAGGCCTACGAGGGGGATTTACACAGGGAAGGAGGTTCCAACGAGGAAGCTCTAGTGTACATACCTGCAAGAAGGGAGAGGGATTGATCCCCTATAGCTTCTCTGACAAGCAGGAGCGGGCAAGGAGGGCTCAATCCATACGTGAAAAAGAACGACCGCGTATCTGGGAGTTTACTGACAAGGGATATGACAGGTAGGTGGCGCGACAAGGGAGACAGTGATGCTGCGATGGCAGGAGACCAAGAAGAAGATTATTAATCCAAACCAAAGAATGTTAGGACGATCAAATGAATCATGGCCGACCGAGAAAACTCCATGAAACGGAATTGGATAGTTACGAATGTGAAATAGTGTTCATTACAATTATAGAAATACAACGACATTATTGATGATTACGAGGTAAGAATAAATGATATTCAGTTGAAATTGTATAAATGCATTAATTATACTAATGTTCACCTCTTAAATGAGGACAACCATGTAGCTTAGGAGATCCTACCTTATGAATTATATATAAGAGGATCATTCTCGAAAGAGGGGACCGCAAACAAAATTCTCACTAAAAGTACAAAGTGCTCAAATCTTCTTACTTTTCTTTTTCATCCAACTAGCTTTATTCCTTAGGTGTGATCCACAGGACAATTTTGGATCCAATCTTGTACATAAATTACATTTCATGTAGACTCTAAAGTTGACATCCATAATTTAAGTTTGTAATTAACTCTCTCTAGTTTTATCCACCAGAAGAATATCAATAATGAAAAACAAACACCAAGG
>NW_018218408.1:57942-64594 GCF_001263595.1 Phalaenopsis equestris | reverse complement strand
TCTCTCTCTCTTACAATCTCTCACTCTCCCTTCTCATGCTCTCCTTCTCACTCTTCTCTGTCTCTCTCTCTCTCTTTCCTCACTCTTTTTCTCTCCCCCTAACCTCTCTAATTCTATCTTTACTTATGTCTCTCTCTCATCTTCTATCGTTATCCTTCTTCTCACACTCTTTTACCCTCTCACTCTTTTTGCATCCCACCCTCCCACTTACATTCTAACTCACTCTACCTCCTTCTTCCTTTCTATATCCCTCCCCCTTTCTTGCCCTTTCTCCCTCACAATCACTCTCCCTCTTTCTCCCTCTTTTTCTCACTCCTCTTTCTCTCTTTTCTCTATCATGCTCTACCTCACTCTTCATTTCTCTCTCTTTTGCTTTCTCCTTATGTCTCTTCTCTCTCCCTCTCCTTCTCATTCTCCCTCTTTCATCACCCTCTCTCCCTCTCACCTCACTCATGTTCTCTCCAGCTCAGAGAGAGAAAAAGACCCTCCATCCCTGCATATCTTTCTTTCTCTCGCTCTATTACTATATCTCTCTATTCTCATTCTCTTTTTCAATCTCACCCCCACTCATTCTAATTATATCTTTTCCCTCCTCTTTCTCTCACTCTCTCCTTTCACTCTCTCTACCTCACTCTCTCTCTTTCTATCTTTTTTCTCTATCTCTTTCTCTCACTCTCTGTAGCTTTATATATCTCTCTATCTCCCTTTCCTTCTTTAAGTATCCCTCTCTCCTATCTTTCTCACTCACTTTTTCTATTTCTCCACTTTCTAACACCTTCTCTCCCCATCCATCTCTCTCTTACTCCCATTCCCTTTGCCTTGCTCCTTTTGTCCCACTCTCTCTTTCTCACTCTCTCTCCCCATCTTTCTCTTATCTCCCTTTCTCTCTCACAACTCTCTCTCTCTATTTCTCTCTAGCAATCTCTATTTCTGCTCTATCTATTTCTCTTGCTCTCTCTAGAAAGAGATGGAGAGACCGAGTGACAAAAAAAGAGGGAGGGAAAGAAAGAATAAGAGAGCATCTCCATATTGAGAGGTATTAGGAGAGAGAAAGGTTAATAGATGGATGGAGAGTGGGAGAGAGATTAAGAGAATGAAAGAGAAGGTAGGAGAAGATAAAAAGAGATAATAAGAGAGATAGAGGGAGAGGAAGAGGGAGAACTATGAAGAAAGGAGGGAGGAAAGGGAGGATGAGAGGGTGAAGGAGGGAGAAAGAGAGTGGGATAGAGGTAGAGGGAGTGATAAAGAGAGACTTTGATAGAGGTAGGGAGAGTGAAAAGAGTATAGGATATAGCAAGAGAGAGGGAGATATAAATAATATTGATTTCACCCTTTTCCTCTACTATCTTGCTTCTCTGAGCCATTCTCTCTCTCTCTCAAACTATCAAACTATCGCTCTCACTATTTATTCTATCTCTCCCTCACTATCTATCTCTATATCTATCTTTTCCACTCACTTAACTCTTTATCTCTTGCTCTCTCTCACTTTACACACTCCCTCAATTGCTCCTCTCTCAATTTGCTTCTCCCTCACATTTTCTCTCCCATGCTCCCTCAATCAATCTCTCTCTCACTATTCCCTTGCTTGAATTTTCTTTCTTTTATTTATTACTTTTATCTTTCTTCCTCAAGCTAATAACCTCTCTCCCTCTTATGTTCTCTATCACTCTTTCTCTCTCACTCTCTCTTTCTCTATCTCTACTCACTCTGCATCTCACACTCCATATTTTTCTCTATCAGTTATTAGAAGAGAGAGAGGAGAGATAGAGAAGAGAAGAGAAAATAAGAGTTTACAACAGAGAGCTTGAGATACATAGCAAGGTAAATCTGTCTCTGCATTTCTCTGAGTAAAAAGAGGAGGGGTACCAGGAGGGGAAGTTAGAGAGAGACAGAAATAGAGAGAAAAGAGTGAGTGAGAGAGAGGGTGAGAGAGGAGAGAGAGATAGAAAAAGGGAGTGAGAGACAGAAACAAGGTGAGATAGGACAAAGAGATGTCCATAAGGAGCCCTTCCTTCGGTGTTCCTCCCCTCACTCTCGCATTATTTGATGCTCTCCCTCTTCTCCCACTCTCTCTCATTCACTTATTATCTTTCTCTCATTCACTCTCTCATTGTGACTTCACACTCAGAGAATGAGAGCAAGGTAATGGGAGGTAGATTGTTGGAGGGAGGGATATTAAGAAAGAGAGAAAGGGGCAAGAGGAGATGAAAGAAGAAGAGAGTGGGTTATATCCTCTCTTAGTACATTTTCTCTCACTCGTTCTGACTCGCCTTCCTCTCTTACTCATTTATTCTCCTCATTAGTGAGATAAAAAGGGAAGAGATGAGAGAAAAAAAATTTCCCTCCTAATCCAACACTTGCTCTCTCCCTTTTCACTCTAATTTTCTTTCAACTCACTCTATTCTACTCTTGATCTCAAGATCTTTTATCTCAAACTCTCTTCTACATTACCTATCTCTCACACTCTCTTTTTTTGTCTTAGATATATCACACTCTCTCTTCTCTCCTTCTCTCTATCTCCTCATCTCTTTCTCTTCCACTATCGCTCTTCCTCTTCTATCACTCTCTTACTATTGCTTTTTATATCTCTCAAATTATTCTCTGACTACCACTCTCCCACCCTCAAACGGCTCTCTTACTTCCATCTCTTTCTATCTCAGTTTACTCTTTCTCTCTCTTCTAATCTCTCACTCTTTTCTCTTCTATATTTGTCCTTACTGTCTCCTCTCTCCCTCTCTCTCTTCTTTTCTCTTAGACCTTCTCCCTCTTTCTCCCTTATTTTCTACTTCTCTCTCTCTTCACATTACTATCTCTCACACACTCTCTCTTCATCTCCCACTCACTCTCTTTTCTCTCTCTCACCCTTTCATCTCTCATTTTTTTTCTTTCTCCCCCACTCTCTCACTCTTGTTCTCCCTCTAGCTCTCCACTTCTTTTATCTTTCTTTCTCTCATTATCTCTCGCTCATATCCCCTCACACTCTCCTATAGGCTCTCTCTATCTCACTCCCTTTAAATTTCTCACTTTTCTCTCTTAATATCTTCTTACCTCACTATTTCTCTTTTTATTCCCTCACACACTCTTTTGCCATTATCTCTTTTCCTCTACCACTCTTTCTTCCCCCACTCTCTCTCTTTGTCTCTCTATCTTTCTCTATTTTCTCAATTCCTCACTCTCTTGTCCTCCCATTCTCCTTCTCACTCACCATCTCACTCAATTCTTTCTTCTCGCCCTCTTTCTCCCTCTCCCTTCTTCACTCTCTCCAACTCTCCCTCCCTATCACTCTCTCTTGCATGAGAGAGAGAGAGACATCTATCTCTCTATCCCGTTTGCTCTCCTTCTCCCTCTCTCTCTCTCTCTTATGCTATCAACCACTTTTCTTCTCTTCCCATTCATCTCTCTATTTATCTCATTGAGAAGGAGGGAGGGATGGAGAGAGAGACAAAAGTGGGAGAGAAAAAAGAGGTTAAACATCTCTCTCTCATGTACTCTTCTTTTCCCTCTCTCTCTTTACTCTATCTCTATTTCTCCTCTCTTGCTTTATTTCTCTAACTCTCTCCTCTCTTTGTTTCTCTTTCATTATCTCTCTCTCACAACACTCATTTTTCTGACTCACCTAGAGAGACAAAGCAAGGGAAAAGGTTGGGCGGGAATGGAGGGAGGGATAAAGTCAAAAATAGAGGAGTGAGAGGAGATGGGTAGGAAAGTGGGTGACAGAGAAAGAAGGTGGAGCGAGAGAAGCAAGAATGAGAGAGTAGGATAAAGTAATAGAGATGAGGAGGAGGGATAAAAATAAACAATGGTAGATAGTGAGATAGATAGAACAGGAGAGAGTGTGTGAAAGAGAAAAATAATAGATAGAAGATACAGTAAGAGAGAGAAGAGCGATGAGGAGGGAGAGGGGGGAGAGGGATATAGGTAAATTTGGAGAATGGAGATTATAAACCAACAAAGCAAGACAAAAAGGAAGCTAGGGAGGGAGAGAAGAGGGAAAAAGAGAAAAGAAAATGATAGAGAGAAAAGTGAGAGAGAGAAAGAGAAAGAAGAGTCAATAGGGTGAAAAAAAAGTGGGAGGGAGAGAGTTGAGTGAGGAAGAGGGAGAGTTAGGGTGAGAATGAAGAGAGATAGAGTGAGAGTAAGTGAGCAAGAGAAAGAAACTACAAGAAAGTGCAATTAAGAGAGAGAGTTAGAGTGCAATAGAGAATGAGAGATAACAAGAGATTCTCAGAGAGTGAGAAAATGAGAATGAGAGAGGGAGGGAGCTTTATTTTATTCTCTAACTTACTCTCCTTTTCTCTCTCTCACTCTCTTCATCTTTCTCTCCAATCTCTCTTCTCTTCACCCAACTAACCAAAAGATATCAATCTTCTGCCTTCATCTTTCTTTTCTTTCACTCTCTCGGTCTCTTTCACTCTCATATTCTCACTTATGCACTCTGCCTAGCTCTCACTCTCTCTACATCTCTCACTCTTGCTCCATCTTTATAAAAATGCGAGAGGTAAGACGAGAGAATGAGGAAGATATTGCTCCTCTCCCTCTATATATGGCCACACACACTCTCTCTTTCCTCATGTTCCTCTTTCTATCTCATTCTCTCTATCCTTCTCTCTCCCCCATCTCTTTTTCTTCCGCTCAACCTCTGGAATAGAGAAAGAGGGAGAGAAGCATGATTGAGGATGAGAGAGAAAGAATAAAAGAGAAAGATTGAATGAGAGAAAGAAGGAGAGAGCACCAGAGAGAGTGAGCGAGAAAATAAGGGTGAGATTGAAATGAAGCTTGAGAGGGATAGAGAGAGCTCGAAAGAGAAAATAGAAGAAGAGTGGTAGAGAGATAGAGAGATCTTTAGAGGGATAGAGGGAATAGGGAAGAACAGATAAGTGTTCCCTCATTCCCTCTTCCATCCTATCTCTCTCACTTTATTTCTCTACATCTTTCCCTTTATTTCTCTCCCACTCTCTCTTCTATGTCTCTACCTCTCTTTCTTTTTTTTCTCACTTTCTCTCACTTAATTCCCTTCTCTCCCTCCCTCCCACAAGTTATATATATCCCCCCTCTTCCTTTAACTCTCTATCTCTCACTCTCACTCTCACTTTCCCTTACTCGAATTATTTGTCTCATCTCCTTAGCTCTCCATCTCTCTCACTCTCTCCCTCCCATTCTCTCTCTCACTCCTCCCTCTCTTTCTTCAGAACATGCTCCAGCTCTCTCTCTATCCCTCTCACCCTTGTCCCTATCTCTCTCTCTCTATTTATCTCTATTATTTAGCTCTTTCTTTATAAATCAATGATCAGAAGGAGAGAGAGCAAGAGAGCATAGAGAGATATTTATAGAGAGACATTGAGAAAGAAGGGGGAGGTAAGTCAGTGAGTGAGAAAGAGAGAAATAGTTAGAGGGATAGAATGAAATAAAGAGAAAGTGAGTGAGAGAGAGCTAGAGAGAGAAAGGTAGAGAGATGAAGAGTTAGAGATAAAAGAGAGAACAGGACAAAGAGGGTGGGAGAGGGAATAATGGAGAGAGTGAGAGGCATAAGGATGGATAGGGAGGGGGTGAAAGAGAAAAGGAAGTAGAGTAAGAGAGAGAAAGCAAGTTGGAGAGAGGGGAGAGAGGGAGAGCGATGGAAAGAAAGGTAGAGGGGAGGGAGGGAGAGAGAAATCAAGAGAGAGAGAGAGGGAGAGAGTAGGGTGGAGGGAGTGAGAAAGTGAGTGAGGGAGAGAAAGAAAAGAGATGTTGAGTGAAGGAGGAAAGGAAAGAGAAGAGTGAGGGAGGATGGGTTATAGGGAGGGTGGGGTAAAAGAGAACAATTTGAGAGAGTTGGGAGAGGGTAAGACATAGGGTGAGAGAAGAGGGAGAGTGATGGAGCATTAGAATGAGATGACGTGAGGGAGAAAAGAATAGTTATAGAGTGGGATAAGAGAGGAAGTGTGAGAGAGTAAGAGAGTTACAGAGGGTAGGGAGAGTGGGAGGCGAGCAAGAGAGAGAGAGGGAGGACCAGAAGAGGGAGAGAGAGGATAGAGGAGGAAAGGGTGAGGGAGAGGGAGAGAGACATAATGGGAGAAGAGAGGAGAGATCGATAGTGAGAGAAAGGGGGAAGGAGAGAGTGAAAGAGAGGTAGAGAAAGAGAAATATAGAGACGGGGGTGTGAGAGTGAGAGAAAGAAAAAAAGAGTGAAATGGGGAGAGATTGAATAAAAGAAAGAGTTAGAGAGAGAGAGAGAGGGTGGGTGAGGGGGAGGGAGGGTGAGGGATGATGGAGGGAGAGAGACAACAAGAGATGTAAAGCTAGAGTGAGTGAGAAATAATAAGTAAAAGAGATAAAATGTGAGGAGATAGATAGAGAGCTATCTCCCTCACTCTCTCCCTCATTCTTGCTTTTTCTCTCTCCCTCTCCCTCTCCCCCTCTAATTATCTTTCTCACTCTCCCTCTCTCCCATTCTCTCTTTCTCTCACTTCTCCTCCCTCCCTCTCACACTTGCAAGGGAGAGTCAAAGTGAGAGGAGAGATATGGACGAGAGGAATCAAGAAAGGAAGTGCAAGGAAAAGTAAGAGAGGGTTTGAAAGAGAATAGGGTGACCCCCTCCCACATTAACTCTCACTCTTCTATTCCAACTCTGTCCCTCTTTTCTTACTCACTTGTCACTCTTTTATTCTTCTCT
>NW_018218408.1:29828-57913 GCF_001263595.1 Phalaenopsis equestris | reverse complement strand
CTCCCTCTCAAACTACTAACATACTCTCTCCCAATCCTTGTCTCTCTCTCTCTTCACTCTTTACCCTCCCTTCCTCTCTTTCTCGATATCTGTCTTTTCTTCATGTTCCTCTTACTCTCTCTCCCTTTCACTTTTCATCTCTCTATCTCACTCACCTCTTTCATTCTATCTCTTGCGCTGTCTATCTCTCTCTTTGACTCCCTCTATCTACATCTATTTCTATCACTTCTTACTTATCATCTCTCGTTGACCCTCTTTTTATTCCCTCTCTCGTACTTGTTATCTCTCTCCCGCTCATCATTCTTCTATTCCCTCTCTCGTACTTGTTATCTCTCTCCCGCTCATCACTCACAAACTTCCTCTTCTTTTGCTTTCACTATCTTGCTATCTCTCTATTCCTCTCACTCTTTCAATCCTGATCTCTCCTTCCTTTCTCTACTCTCCTTCTACTTTTTCTCTATCTCTTAAACTTTTGCTTGCTTAATCTCTATGTATCTCCTTCTATATCTACTCTTATTGCTTTGATATCTCTCATTGTCTCTCCCTCAATCTCTTCTTTCTCTATCCTCTCTCTGACTTTCCTCTCCCTCAATCATGCTCTTTCTGTCTCTCTCCATCTCTCCACCCCTTTCCCTTCCTCTCTCTTTCCTCTCTCTCCTTCTTGCACTATCAACTTCTCTCACTCTGTCACACGATATCTCTCTATCTCTCATTACCTCTAACTCTATCCCTCTCCATCTTTACCCACCATCCCTCCTCTTCCCTCACTCACTCTTTTACCCTCTCTCATTCAATCTCTCCCTTTATCTCAATGTTGATATCTCTCTCCCCTCTCCCATTATTTGTTGCTCTATCCCTCTCTCTCAATGTTTCTCTCCCACTCACCTCTAAATTTCTCTCGCTCCTTTTACGTTCTTTCTTCCTCCCTTCCTCTTCTCTTCTCTCTCTCACACTCTCTTTATCTCTCTTTGCACTTTACCTCTTTTTTTGCTCTTTTTTAGCTTTCTTTATCTCTTTTTTTGTTGCTCTATCCCTCTCTCTCAATGTCTCTCTCCCACTCACCTCTTAGTTTCTCTCTCTCTTTCCCTTACGTTCTTGCTTCCTCCCTTCCTCTTCTCTTCTCTCTCTCACACTCTCTTTAACTCTCTTTGCACTCTTCCTCTTCTCTTCTCTCAACTCCTCCCTCTCACTTCCTCACTCTCTCTAATTCCCTCTATCACCTCTCTTCTTCCTTCTCATTTCTTCTCTCCCTTGCTATCTCATCTTTCTCTCTCTCACCTCTCATTAACTCTCTCTCTTGTCTCACTCAATATATCTCTATCCTTCTTTCTCTATATTTCATTAACTCTCTCACACCATCTCTCATTGTCTTCACGCTCACTCTCTCTGACAACTCTCTCCCTCTCTCTCTCGCTCCTCTTTCAACCTCTCTCTTGCCACTCTTCTTCCATCTCTCTCTTTTTCCTTTACTTTTCTTTATACCATTACCCTATCTCTTTACCACTCCTCTAGTCTGTCCCACTTTCTCTTTCACTATCACTCTCTATATCCCTCTCCCTCCTTCCCTCTCAATAGAGAGACAAGAAAAAACAAAGGAAAAATAAAGAAACAAAATTAGGTAAGGAGATAGAGCTTTCTTTCTTTCTCTTGCTCTTTTCTCTCTCTCTCCCATTATCTTACTCTCTCTTTCCCCTCCATCCCTCCCTTTCTCTCTATTTTCTCTTCCTCCTCTCACTTTCCCTCATCACTATCACTCTCCCATTCTCTTCTCTCTCTTGTGATGGAGCGGGAGAGAGAGAAAGAAAGAGAGGAAGGCAATAGTAATGATGAAAGAGAGTGAGAGGAGTGAGAGATAATGAGAGATAGTGTGAGAAAGTTATAATGAGAAAGAGACAAAGGGAGAGAGAGAGAACAGAGAGAGGGATAGAGTGAGATACGGAAAGGGAGAGAGATATGGAGGGTGAGCCATAGAAAGAGGTATTAAGAGAGGGAGAGAGTGAGAGGAAAAAGAGAGAGAGAGTGTGTGTGTGTGTATGTCTATGAGAAAAAGGGTGGGAGGGAGGGAGGAAGAGCGAGAGAGAGAGGGGAAGTGATTGAGGAAGGAAAGGGAGGTGGTTGTGAAGAAGAATGTGAGAGCAAAGGGAGAGAGCAAGAGTGAGAGAGTGAGAAAAGCAGGATATCTACTGAGGGTGTGAATGATATGGGGGAAGAAAGTGGGTAAAAGATAGAAAAATGAGGGAGTGGGAGAGAGAAAGTGAAAGGAGAGTGAGAAATATGAAGGGAGAGCATGTGGGAGAGTAGAGAAGGAGAGCAAAAAAAGGATAAATAGTAGATTAAGAGAGAGAAGAAGAGAGAAGAGAGAGTGAGAGATGCATAATTAGAGAGAGAAGATAGAAGGTGTAAGAGGGATAGGGTGAGAGTTGGGGAGCTTCAAAGGATGAGAGAGTAAGAATGGAGAGAGAAAAGTGAGAAAGAGAGTTCAAAAAAGCCAATGAGGAAGCAAGGAGAGAGTGCAAGAGAGACAGAGAGATGAAGCGAGAGAAGGAGAGAGAATGATGAAGAGAGGGAGAGTGAGTCAGGGTGAGAGAGTAAATGGGAATGAGCTAAAAGAGAAGTGTGACGTGATAGAATGAGGGAGAAAATGAAAAAATATAGCATGAGTTAGGAAGAGAGGGAGAGATAGAAGAGAGAAGAGAGGGAGAGGGAGAGGAGTGACGTGAGTGAGAAAGAGTGATGACAAGAGTGAGAAGAGAGGGTGAAGAGATAGAGAGAAAGAGAAGAGAAGAGAAGAGAGAGGAGCAGGATAAAAGAGAGGAAGCTAGAGAGTGGGAGAGAAAAATATAATAAAAAAGCTATAAAAAGGGAGAGAGAGAGAGAGCAAGCAAAGAGAGCAATCTCTCCTTCTCTCTCAAGAGTGAGAGCAAGAAAGAGGGACGATGAGTGATAAAGAGTGAGAGAGAGGTAAATAAGAGAGATAAAGAGCGATACACAATAAAAGAGAGTTGAAGAGAGAATGGAAGGATTGAGATAGAGAGACTCTCGATCTCTTTCTCCACTTTATAGCTCTCTCACATTCTTGTTTCCCCTCTTTCTGCCTCTAACCCTCCCTCCTCCCTCTCTTACGCTCTATACTTACACTCTTTTTTTCGTGATCTCCCTCTCTCACTCTTGAGGCTCTCCCTCATTGTCTATATTATCTTATTCTCTATCTATCTCCCCATCCCTTTAACTCACGTGTTCCTTCCCTCTTTCTCCTCTATCTTTCTCTCTCTCTCGCTTAATCTCTTTGGACAGAAATAATATAATGAGATATAAAGAAAGAGGAAGGGAGGGAGGAAGTGAGAGGGAGGGAGAAAGAGAGAGAGAATGGGGTAAAGGCAGAGAGTGAAAGATAGAGTTTGGGATGAGTAAAGAGACTTGTGGATAGTTTGAAAAAAAAGAGAGGGAGGGGGTAGAGTGAGAGCTCGAGAGATAAAGTGAGAGAGAAAGAGTGATAGAGAGAAAATGAGTGAGAGAGATTACATGGGAGATATGCTGATAGAGAGAGTGTGTCTCTCTGAATTTCACTTCACTTTTTCTTTTCCCTCTCTTACTCAATCTTCACTTCTAGTCTATCTATCTCTCTCAGTTTTCACTTCTCTTTATACCCTATCTAACTCTCTATCACTTCCTCTCTCCTTCTCTTATTCTCTTCTCTCATTCCTTCTATCTCTCTCTATCTCTTACCTATCCTCTCTCTTTCCCACCATCACCCTAACTATCCCTCCTCACCAAGTTTGTAGCTTTCTCTTGTACCACTAGTTCTCATCTCCTATCACTCACCATCAATCTCTCTCTCTATCTCACTCCCTCTCAACCTCATTTTGTTCACTCAAATCTCTTATACTCTCTCCCACTCTAGAGAAAGTGTAGCACTCTAGAGAAAGTGAGATCTCTCTCTATCTCTCCATTCTCTCACTCTCTTATCTAACTTTCTCTTTTTTCTCTATATCTCTTTGTCCCTTATTTTCTCTTCCTCTTTCTATTACTCTTTCTCATGCTCTACTCTTCTCACTCTTTCTCTCTATCTCACTACTCTTTCTATCTCTCTTGAGAGGAATGAGAAATAGGGTAAGAGAATGAGGAGGGTGGTTCAAAAAAAGAGAGATATAGCGCAAGGGGGATTGAGTAAGAGAGAGAGGGAGAGGGGCGAGAAGGAGATAGTGAGGGAGGGGTGGAGAGAGAGAACAAGAGGGAGGGTAAGAGAGAACAAGTGGGAGAGGTAAGAGAAAGTACAGGTTGATAGCACAAGAGAGAGAGAGGGAGAGAGATAGAGAGAGGAAGTATCACTCACATGCTATCTTTATCTCTCTCTCCTCTCTCTCTCTCTCTCTCCCTCCTCTTCTCCATCCCTCTCTCATATCATAAAGGAGTGAGAGAGGAGGATTTAAGAGAAAAGAGATAAAGAAGGAAAGGAAAATTGAAGTGATGATGCGAGAGAAAGTCAAAGAGAGGAGGGATGGTTGGAGAGGGAGTGGAAGAGAAAAAGAGAGAATGAGAAGAGAAAGAGAAAGAGAGAAGATGGAAAGGGAGGGAACTAGACTAAGGAAGAGAGTGCAAGAGAGAGGAGAGAGGGGGTGTGAAGGAGGAAGAGAATGAAAGAGAGACAAACACATGATATAACTCTCTCACTCTCATCTTCTCTTATATAGCCTCCTCTTTGTTCTCTCCCACCCTCTCTTACTCTTTGTCTTTCTCTCTATCCCCTTTCTCTTTCTCTCTAATTCTCTTAATTCTCTCTCTCACTTATGCTCTTTAAGGGAGAGATGCAGCATGAGAGTAAAGGGTGAGAGAGTTTGAGAGGTTTATGGTATTGATGAGACAGAATCAGTGAAGGAATAAGAGAAAAGTCGGAGGGGAGAGAGAGGAAAAGAGCGTGTGAGAGAGAGCAAGAGAGATAAAGAAAATGGAGGTGGAAAGAGTGAGGGATAAAGAGAGAGAAATAGATGGAGGAATAAAGGTTAAGACGAAGAGAGATAAAGATAAGGACGTAGAGAGAGAATAATGAAGAGTGAGAGAGAACATATGGGAGAAAGAATGATGAGAGATATAAAGAAGAGAAACAAAACAAGAAATAAATAGGTAAAATATATAGAGGTCGAGAGAGAAGAGAGAGATGGAATAAGAGAAACATGATGAAGAAAGTGTAAGAAGAGAGAGCGTTTAAGTATCTCTTACTCTTTTTCTCATTATCTCTCTTTAACTCTTCAACCCTCTATCTAAATAGAGCAAAGGGAGAAAGCAATGGCGGGGGAAAGTGGGAGAGAATTAGAGAGAGTGAGAGGGACATAGTGAGAAGATAGGAGAGAAAAATGAAATGAAATAATGAGAGAGAGTGTGAGAGAGACAATGAGAGAGATAATGAAATAACCAGCGAGTGAGCCTATCTCAATCACTTTATATTTATTTATTCCCTTTCTCTCTCTCACTCTTGTCATCTCTTCCTCCCTCCTCTCTGGTTGTCCCTCTCTCACTGTCTTTTCCTCTTTCTCTCTGAATAGATAGATAGAGAGTGCGTGTGTGTATGAGGGAGAGAGTGAGATAGGAAATTGAGAGACTTTGAGAGTGAAGCAAAGAGAAAGAGAGAAAGAGAGGAAGAGGAGAGAGAGAGAGAGAGGGAATCATGAGAGACAATGAAGGTATAGAGAGAAAGCAAGAGATAGTGTGGTAAGGAAATGATGAAGGGAGAGAGGGAGGGAGGGAGAAAGGGTAAGAGAGAAATATTTCTCCTTCCCTTTGGTGGCTCTCTCCTCAACATACAAACATTCTTTTTGCTCTCTCTCCCTCTATTAACCGCTCTCTCTTCTTCTTATCACACTGTTTCTCTGTTCGTCTTTCTCTATTCCTTACTCTCACTCTCCATCTCTCTCATACTAACAACCTCGCTCTCTTCCACTCTCTTTCTACCTTTTTCCCCTCCCTCTCTCTCCACTGTGTCTTTATCTCTATCTATTTTTTCTCATTTCTACATCACAGATAATAGAGGTAGGAAGTGAGATAGAGTGAGAGAGAGATAAAATATATCCAAAGAAGTGAGGATTATAGAATAAGGAAAGGGAGGAGAAGGAGAGAGGGGAGGGTAGAGAAGAGAGAGAGTAGAAAAGAGAGAAAAAGAGAATGAGAGAGGGAAGGGAGGGAGAGGAGATGGAGGAGGGAAGGAGAGAGAGTGTGAGAGAGCTAGAAAGGTAGAGCAAGAATCAGATAGCGGGAGAGAGTGAGAGATTTTGAACGAGTGAGAGATAGTAAGAGACTAAAAGAGAGGTAGGTTGAGAGAGAAAATAACAAGTTTTTGAGAGACAGACTGAGAGAGAGATAGAGGGAGAAAGAGGCAAAAGAGGGTAGAGAGATTGTGTGTATGTGTGTGTGAGACAGAGAAAGAGTGATAGAGAGAGGGAGATAGTGAGAGAGATAAGAGAGGAGTAAGGGATTGCAAGATAGAAATCTTTAGAGAGTGAGAGAAAGAACCTCCATCTCTACTCTTTCTCTCATTCTTCTTACACTATCTCTACTTTTTTCTTTTCTTTGTCGCTTTCACTCTGTCTCCCTCTCCCTCCCTCTCTGCTCACCCTCTTTCAAGCTCCCTCCCCCACTCTTTTGTTTGTTTCTTACTCACTTTCTATCTCACTCTCCCTCAATCGCTCCCACATTCTTTCTTGGTCTCCGCTCTATCTCTTTATCTTTTTCCCTATCTCTCTCTTGCTTTCTCTCACGCCCTCTCACTCTCTTCTTAACTCTCTGTTTCGCATCTCTCTCTAGATCTTTTTTCTCTCAAAAATCTCTCCTTGCTTTCTGTCCCTCCCCCTTTTACATTATTTCTCATTCTCTCTCATTCTTTATCTTTCTCTCCCAATCCCTCACTATTGCTCTTCCTCTTGTTATTTTTATATTTATTTCTCTCTCTCACTTTCTCTCCTTCATGTTCTATCTCATTTGTTCATTTTCTCTTGCCTTCCCTCTCCCCTCCCTTTCTCTCTCTTTCTCTTCTCTCTTTCTCTATCTTGCACATTTCTCTCTCCCTCTATTGATCTCACTTTCCTAACTCTCTCTCACTTTCAATAGAAGTGTGAGAGAGTTGAAGGTATATGGCCTCTCTTTCTCTCACTCTCTAACTCCCCCCTCTCTTATTCACTCTCACTTTCTTTTTCATATTCAATCTCTCTATTAATCTCTTTACCTCTCTATCTATCCCTTCTCTTACTTTCACTCTTACCTCACTCTCCACCTCTCTCCCGCTCTTTATTCTCGTTGTCTCTCTTCTTTTTTTGTCACTCTTCTCTTTATCACTCTCTCTTTCTCCCTTTATCTATCTCCCACTCTCTTTGTTGTTCTTGCTTGCCCACCTCTCTTCAATCTCTCTATCTAATCCTGTCTCTTTCTAGGTCACATTCTACAAAGCTCCCTTATTAACTTTTTTCTCTCTCCCTATCTTCATTCTCTCAATCCAACTAGACATAGCTTGTCTATGGAGTGAGCGATTAGAAGATAGCTCCCTCTCTCTTTCTCAAACTATTAACCTATTTACCATCTCCTCTCCCTTCTCTCTCATATGCTCTTGCTGCCTCTCCCACCTTTCCTCTCCCACCTTTACCTTTCCTCACTCATTTCCTCTTTCTCCCCTATCTTGGTCCATTATTTTCTTTTACTCCCTTTAACTTATAGATAAAGAGGGAGAAAGAAGTAAGAAAAAAAAGTGGAGAGGTTGAAAAGGATAGAAAGACACTGAGAGAGAGAGAGACAGAGAGAAAGAGAGTGAGACAGTGAGAGAAAGAAAGTGGGTGAGGGTGAGAGTTTTGAAGGGAGGCTAAAAGTGAGTGAAGGATGGGGAGATAGATAATGAGAGGGAGTTACAAGGAGGGAAGGGAAAAATGAGGGGTGAGGAGGATGAGAGAGATAAAAAAAGAGAGGGAAAGAGAGACAATGAGGAAAGAAAGACAATGGTCCATTACTCCCTCACATTCTACAACCCTACCTTATCAACTTTTCTCCCTCTCCTTATCTTCATTTTCTCAATCCAGCGAGATGTAACGTGTGTGTGGGGTGAGGGATTGGAAGATAGCTCCCTCTCTCTTTCTCAAACTACCAACCTATCAGCCGTCTCCTCTCCCTTCTCTCTCTTCTACTCACTCATTTCCTCTTTCTCCCCCTATCTTGGTCCATTATTTTCTTTTGCTCCCTCTAACTTAGAGATAAAGAGAGAGAAAGAAGTAAGAAAAGATGTGGGGAGGTTAAAAAGGATAGAGAGACGCTGAGAGTGTGTGAGAGAGAGAGTGAGAAAGTGAGAGAGAGAGAAAGAAGAGGAGGGTGAGAGTTTTGAAGGGAGGCTAAAAGTGAGTGAAGGATAAGGAGATAGATAATGAGAGGAAGTTACAGGGAGGGAGGGCAAATGAGGGGAGAAGACGATGAGAGAGAGATAAAGAAAGAGAGGAAAATGGTCCATTAGGTCCATTACTCTCTCACTTTCTCTTCTTCATGTTCTATCTCATTTGTTCATTTTCTCCCACCCTCCCACTCCCCTCCCTTTCATTCGATTTCTCTTCTCTCTTTCTCTTTCTTGCTTTTTTATCTCTCCCTCTATTACTCTCACTTTCCTAACTCTCTCTCACTCTCAATAGAAGTGTGAGAGATTTGAAGGTATATGGCCTCTCTTTCTCTCCCTCTCTAACTTCCCCCTCTCTTGTTCACTCTCACTTTCCCTGTCTTGTTCAATCTCTCTTTTACTCTATTTAACTCACTCTCTATCCCTCTCTTTTCCTCTCTCTTTTACTGTCTCTCTTACCTCACCCTCCACCGCTCTCCCGCTCTTTATTTTCATTCTCTCTTTTCTTTCTTTCACTCTTCTCTTTATCACTCTCTCTTTCTCCTTTGACTATCTCCCACTCTCTTTGTTGTTCTTGCTTGCGCACCTCTCTTCATTCTCTCTATCTCAACATGTCTCTTTCTTGGTGACATTCTACAACCCTGCCTTATTAACTTTTTTCTCTCTCCCTATCTTCGTTCTCTCAATACAGCAAGACATAGCATGTGTGTTGAGTGAGGGATTTAAAGATAGCTCCCTCTCTCTTTCTCAAACTATCAACATATCCACCATCTCCTCTCCTTTCACTCTCTTATGCTCTTGCTGCCACTCCCACCTCCCTCACTCATCTTATGGTGAGAAAGGATGTTTGAGAAAGAGATAAAGATGAGAGAGAAGCGAGTAAAAGAGTGAGGAGAGGTTAAATGGAGTCAGAGAAGTTAGTGAGTTAGAGAGAGCGAGTGAGGGATGAAGAGAGGAAAGAAAGGGTTAGGAATAAAGTTAGAAAGGGAAATAGGGATCGAGCAAGAGAGAGTGTAGGAAAGTAAGAGGAACATAAGATAAATAAAGGGAGACATAGAGAGTGAAGTAGAGAGGAAAAGATAGAGTAAGAGAGGTAGAAAGAGAGAGAGATAGGGAGATAGAGAGGAGTGTGAGGGAGATACAGTGAGAGAGAGTGAGAGAGAGATAAGAGAAAAGAAGAGTAGAGAGAGCTAGAGAGAGGTAAAGAGTGCAGGAAGTGAGAGAGAGAGAAATAGAGAGTGAGGGGAGAGTGAGAGATAACCATGGAAAGAGATGGAGAGAGTTAGAGAGAGTGAGATAGAAGAAAAGGATGGTGGCTCAGATAGAGAGAGGATGAGAAGGAGAGAGAGATGGATGGAATGAGAGATGGAGAGAGAGGAGGAAGGGAGAGGGGAGGAGGGATAAAGAGAAGGAGAGAGAGGGATGGAAAGAGGGAGAGAGAGCGATGAAGGGGTGGAGAGGGAGAGCATGAGGCAGAGAAGTGAAGTAGAAGAGAGAAATAGAAATAAAGAATGCGGGAGGGAGAGAGAGTGAGAGAGATGCAAAGCTAGAAAGAGGAGAGCACAAGAGAGAAAGTGAGAGAGAAAGAGTGAGAGAGATTATAAGGAAGAAATGCTGATATAGACAGTGGGTAAGACAGATAATAAGAGATATAAGGGAGGAGGAGAGATAAAGTTTGAAAAAAAATGACAGTGAGAGAAGAATGTGTTAGGGAGAGAAAGTGGGAGAAGAAGAGAGATATTGAAAGAGAGAGTGTGTGAGAGTGTTATAGTGAGAGAGAGTTAGAGCACATGAGAGAGAGAATGAGAGAATTAAAGTGGGAGAGGAAGAATGATAGAAATAAAGAGGGAGAGAGGGGGAGAAATAGAGAAGCGAGAGAGAATGAAAGTCTCCCTCTCAAAATCTTAATAACTCTCTTATTCCCTCCAACTCCTCTCCCTCTCTTCTCTATCTCTTATCTTTTCTCAACATTTCAAACATCTACTTCCTCTTTTATCTCTCCTGCGCACCCTCCCTCTTCACCCTATCTCTCAATGTTTCTTGCTCTATATTTATTTCCATATCTCTCTTATACTTATTCTACCTCCCTTTTCACTCTCTCTCTTTCTCTTATGTTCTCCTCTTCTCTCATTCACTCAATCTCTTTTTTTCTCTCTCTCACCTCTCTCTCTCACTCTCCTCTCTTCTTATATCACAGATACCACAGCCACTTTATCTACTCTTTCTTTTCTCCCTCTCCTTGGCCTTCTTTAGCTTTTTCCCTCCCTCACTTCTCTCTCTCTCTCTCCAACTCCCTATCCCTCTACCTCTCATTCTCTCTTTCTCCTTCTTATCTCATTCCCTCCCTCCTTCATTCCCTCACTCCATTCTCTTCATCACACACACTCTCTCTCATACTACCTCCATCAGTTTCACACTTGCGTTGCCCTCTCACACTTGATATATCTCTCCCTTTCCCTCTCCCTCTCTCTTTCTTTTTACTCACCTCTCTCTTTCTCTCTTGCTCTCTTATTAAACGTCTCTATCTCTCTTTCTCCCACTGTCTCTCTCACTCCCTCTTGTTCTCTCTCTCCTCTCTCTTACTATCTGTCTTTGCATAACTCCCACTCTCTCTTTCTTGCTCTCTCTCTTTCTCTCTTTCACTCTCTTTCTTTTTCTCTATCTCACACCCTCTTCTTATCCCTATACTTCGCTCTCTCATCCCATTCTAATCTCTTTATCACACGCACACACAATCTTTTCTTTCTCCCTCTCTCCCTTCATTTCCCTCTCTGTCCTTCACTCTCTCCCCTCCCCCTTCGTCCTCTCTCTAAACTCTTTCATCCTCACACATAATAGAGATTGATAATGAGCAAAAGAAAGAGAAGGATACGAATGGGCAGAGAGAGGCATAAGAGTAGAGAGGGAGGGAAATAGCAAGTGATGAGAGGATCATAGATAGACTGAGGGGAAGAGAACAAGAGTGAGGGATAGAAAGGGAGGGAGGGTGAGTAAAATGGGACAGTGTCTCACTAACTAACTCTCTCTCTCTCTCTCTCTTCCTATCATCACTATTTCCTTCTCTCTATCTCTTCCCCACTCACCTCCTCTCGCTCCGGTATCTCTTTCTCACTATCATTTTTTTTCTCTCTTATTCTATATTCCCTCCTACTCCTTCCCTCTCACTCCCTCTTGTGTCAATTCTCTTTCTCTCTCTTCTCTCTTGCTCACCTTTCATAATCATTATTTCTCCATTGTATTGCTCTTCACTCGCTCGCCATCTAAATTTCTATCATTTTGTTCCCTCATCTCTATTTATCTTTTTATCCTTCTCTCTCTCTATCCCATTATCTACTGCACTTTTCTCTCTTCCACCCTACCTTCTTGCCCCTCCTCCCTCTCATCTTTCATCATTTCCTCTCCACCCTATCTCTTGATTTCTCTTTCTCTCTCTCTCTCTCATTGCTTCACTCTCAAAATCTCACTTTCCTCTCTCACCCTCTCTCTCTTTCACATGCACAAGCACTCTCTATCGATCTATCTAGAGAAAGAGTGAAATAAAATGACAGAGGGACAACGAGAGAAGAGAGAGGGAAAAATGGGAAGAGTTTGAGAGAGATAGCGGATAAATAAATAGAGAGTGATTGAGAGAAAACAAATGCTAATAGTGAGTGAGATAGGGTCAATTGCTCTTTCACTATTTCTTTCACTGTGTCTCTCATTATCTCTCTCTCACACACACTCTCTCATTGTTTCATTTTATTTTTCTCTCCAACTTTCTCTTTGTGTCCCGCTCACTCTCCCTCATTCTCCTCTCTTTCCCCTTCCCCCGCTGTCTTCCTAATAAGAGAGTTAAAGAGAAAGAGAAAGAGAGAGTTAAAGAGAGATAATGAGAAAGAGAGAGTGAGCCACTCTCACATACTTTTTCTAATCTCTTTCCTTCTCTCTTGTTACTCTATCTTCCTCATGTTTCTCTCATTCTACCTCTCTCTTTCTCTCTCAATCTCTCTCTTTTCTATTTATTTCTTGTTCTTCTTAACTTGTTTATATCTCTCATTACTCCATCTCCCTCATGTTCTCTCTCTTAATCTATCTCACTCTCTCTGTCTCATTATTTCTCTATCTCTTCATCCCTCACTTCCAAACCTTCCTTTCACTCTCTCACCTCCAATTGCTTTATCTCTCTCTCTCACTTGCTCTTTTCCTCTTTCTCCCTCTCCCACTCTTCTCTTGCTCCCTCACTCATTATCTCTCTCACCCATACCATAAACTTCCCTAACTCTCTCACACTTCACTCTCTTCCTCCATCTCCCTCTCTCAAAGAGAATGAGTGAGAGAGAGTATTAGAGAGAAAGTTAAAGAGTAAGAGAGGGTGAGAGATGATAAAGAGGAGGTTATATAAGAGAGAGTGAGTGCGAGAGAGTTAAATCTCTCATGCATGTATCTCTCTTTCATTCCCTCACTCCCTCACACCCACCTTCTCACCTCTAGCTTGCACTCTCTGCCTGAGTCTAGCTCTCTCACTGTACATCTTTTCTCTTTCTCTTTCTCTTCTTTCCCTCATTCTCTTTTTTTCTGTTCCTCTTCTTCTCCGCCATCCCTTCTCAATTTGACTTTCTCCTCTTCATCACTTCATTTTTACTTTCTCTCTCTATATCTTTTCTCCTAATCCTCCTCTCTTTTTTTCATCACTTGAGAGAGGGAAGGACAAGAGGGAGAGGGAGAGGGAGAGAGAGCAAAAGAGAACTAGAGAGACTGTAAGTAAGAGTAAGCATAGAGAGTGGTTGGAAGAAAGAGTAAAAGAGTGATAGTGGAGAGCTACAGAGAGTGATAGATAGTGAGATATAGAAAGAGAGAGAGAGGGAGGCAAAGTGTTATTGTGTGAGATAGAGAAAGGTAGTGAGCACGAGCAATAGGTTTGAGATAGAGATTGATGAAAAGAGAAAGAGGAAAGTGAAAGAGAGATAAGAGATGGGAAAAAAAGAAACAATGTAAATGAGAACATTTTGCGACATATATAATGAGAAAAGAGAGCGACAAAGAACAAGAGAGAGAGCATTAGGGGATACATTAATAGAGAGAGAAAGTGAGAAGGAGAGATAGAGAGAAAGAGAGAGAGATGGAGAGAGGGAGAGATGGAGAACAAGATAAAAGAGAAATATAGAGTGTGAAAGAGGAGATGATGAAAGAGTGTGAAAGAGGAGATGATGAAGGATAGTGCTAGAATGAGAGAGAAAGAGATACTAGGACCAATGTGAGTGAGAGAAACAAGAGAGAGAGAACAATAGATATCATGATAGAGAGAGTGAGTGAGAAAAGGTGGGGTAAAGAGTGTTGACTGTGTCGGATAAAGCTGGAGATGGATAGCCAGAGAGAACAAAAGAGAAAGTGTGAGAGACGAGTAAGGAAAGAGATGGAGACATACTCTTTCTATCTCCCTCTACTCTCCTGCCCTCTCTTCTCTCCTCTACATTATCTATCTCATTTTATATTTCTCTCTCTCCCTCTCTTAGGCAGTCACTCTCTTTGTCTCTATTTCTCTCTTTCTCTCTCTTTGAGAGTGGGAGGGAGGGAGGAAGTGAAAAAGAGAGAGAGAGATAAATAGTGAGAATGAAAATAGAAAAAGATTGAAAAAGAGGGATAACCGACTCTAAATATCTCACACTCTCTTCTATAATCTCTCATTATCTTTCCTCTTTTTATCTCTCCTATCACTATCTCTCTTCTCTCACCTTCTCTTCTTTACCTCTCTAATGATGAAGCGGGAGAGAGATTGTGAAAGAAAAATGCAGACAAGAGAGGAAGGGAGAGATAAAGAGAAAGGGATAGAGAGAGAGCTAGTGGAGAGAGAGAGAAACTAGGAAAGAGATGGATGCATACTCTCCCTATCTCCCTCCCTCTCTCGTACCCTCTCTTATATTCTCTTCCTCTTCTCTCTCATTCTTTATTTCTCTCTTCCTCTCTCACTCATGCACTTCTTTGTCTCTATATCTCTATTTCTTGCTCTCTGAGAGATGGAGGGAGGGGGGACTGAGGGAAAGGAATGAGAGAGATGGAGAACAATAGAAAGAAAATAGAGGGAAAGATCAAGCATGAGGGATAAGAAAGTAAATTCTTGGAATAGAGAGAAAGAATAGATGAGAGGGTTAAGAAGGAGAGCATTAAAGTGGTAGGGAAGGAGAGAGGAGAGAGGAGAGAGGAGAGGGGGGGGGGAGGAGAGAGGAGAGAGGAGAGAGATAACATAAGCTTCTCTCACTCTCTTCTGTAATATCTCGTTCTCTCTCCTCTTTTCTACCTCTCCTATCACTTTCATCCCTCACCCTCTCTTCTTTATCTTTCTACTGATGGAGAGAGAGTGCGTGTGAAAGAAAAATGGAGAAAGGAGAGGAAGGGAGAAAGATAGTTTTGAAAAGAGAGCAAGAAATAAATGAGAAGAGAGAAGATGCTCTCACTCTCTCCATCCCATTTTGTCCCTATATCTCTTTCTCACTCTTCTTAGCTCCCTCTCCAAAAGGGAGAGAATCTCCAAAAGGGAGAGTGATAGCGAGGAGGCAGAGAACAGATGTAGAGTGGGGGTTAGAGAGAGGTTGTTGGAAGGAAGGAGAGAGGGAGAGAGATAGATGGTTCATGAGAAAATAGGAGGAGAAAAGTAGAGAGTGTCTATGAAGAGAAAGTGAGTAAGGGAGAGAGGGAGAGAAGGTGAGAGTAGAGTGATAGAGGGTGGAAAAGAAACGGAGGCAGGCTTTCTCTCTCTCTCTCTTGTTTTACCTCTCTCTCACTCTCTTCACCCTCCATATTTTACCTTCTCTCTACCTTTCTCTCTCCCTTGCTTCTCTCACTCCATTTATGCTCCCTCTCTTTCCTCTCCCTCTAGCTCTCCCTTTCTTCTCTCACACTTTCCCTTCATCTTTCTCTTTCTACTTGTCTCTCTAACAAATACTCTCCTTACCACTCCATTTTTCTCATTCTCTCTCCCTATTGCTCATTCTCTCCCTCCCTCATTCCCTCCCTACCCCTCCCTCCCTCCCTCCCTCACTCCCCGTCCCTCTTGTATTATTAATCTCTTATGTTCTCTCATTTTTTATCTCATATGTTCTCTCTTGTTTTTTGTATTGTTCTCTTCTCTATCTCACTCACTCACTCTTTTGCTCTCTGCCTCTCTCTCTCTCTTAATCTCTCATCTCTCTCACTATCTTTCTCTCTTGCTTGCTCTCTCTTTCTTACTCTTTCTTCTTTATCTCTGATCTTTATCATCCTTACTCAATCTTTCAAGTTCTTTCTGTCTCTCTCTCAACCTCTTCCCTCTCTCACTAGCTCTCATTCTTTATCACTCTCCCTCATGCATAACCCTCTAACTTTCTCTCTCAGCATTAGAGATAATAGTGAGAGAAAGAGTGAGAGTTAGAGAGAATACTGAGAAAGAGAGTGAGAGCAAGGAAAAGTGAGGGAGCAAGAAAGGAAGAGTGAAAAGAAAAATGAGAGAAACGATGCGAGTGTAAGTAAGAGTGTAAGATGGAGAGGAAAGGGAGAGAGAGGAGAGAAATTAAGATAGAGAGATAATGAGAGAGATATTTATACAGAAGGAGAGAGTAGGAGAGGAAGTGGGTGAAGGATGGAGGGAGGGAAGGAGAAATGATTGATGAGAGAGAGACAAGGAAGGGAGAGAGGTAATGTAGAGAAAGAGAAAAGATTGATTTTTTTCTCACTCTTGTCTCCTCTATCCCTTTACTCTCTTTCCTACACTAACCAAAAATTGAGAGATAAATATGTGTGAGAGAGAGACATAGAGAAAAGAAAGATTATAAGAGAAAGTACTGGGAGAGATAGAAAAGTGTGAGAGAAAGAGAAAAAATGAGAGGGAGAGAATGTGTGAGATATAAAAGAGAGAGCAAGAAAAAGAATGTGAGAAGAGACAGAAAGAGGGAGAGACAGAGAGACAGAAAGAGGGAGCAAGTGTGTGTGTGTGAGGGAGAGAGAAGCAAAAGTTAGTGAGTGAGTGAGAGAGAGAAGTGGAGAACAAAAGATGGAACAAGTAAAGGAGAGGGATAGAGAGGAAGAGGGAGTGAGTGTTTGTGTGTGAGAGAGGGAGAAGATGAGATTTAAAGAGAGAGAGAGGCTTTGGAAGTGAAAAGAGTGACAGAGCAAGAGTGAGAAAATAAGGAGAGAGACTAGCGTGAATGAAAGAGAGCGTTTGTGAGACGGATAGAGGAAGAGGGAGAGGGAGAGGGAGAGGTAGAGGAAGGGAGAGGAGGTGAAGGAGAGGTAGATATATACATAGTGAGAGAGAGAAGAGAGAAGAGAGAAGAGAGGGTGTAAAAGATGAAGAGGTAGAGAGAAAAGCAAGAGGGTGTGAAATAAAGGGAGGGAGGGTGGTAGTTACAGAGGTGGTGGGATAGAGAGAGGAGAGATAAAGAATAAGAGTTAGAACAACATATTAGAAAGGGAGATGAAATGAGGGAGGGAGGGAGGGAGAGAGAGGAAGGGATAGAGAGGGGGAGAGAGAGGAAGGGATGGATAAGGAGTGCGAGAGAGACACATGAGAGTGTGAGGGGGAGGGAGAGAAGGAATTAAATAATTGAGGTAAGAAGCAAGAACTAGAGGGAACAAGAGAGAGATAGCGATGGAAATAGGGAGAGAGATAGAAGAGTGAGAGAGAGACAACGAGCAAGGGAGCATAAGAGAAAAGTGGGAACAAGAGAGAGTGAGGATTGAGAGAGAGAGTGAAGAGAGAGCAAGAAGTGAGAGGGAGAGGGAGGTAGTATATGAGTGAGAGAGAGTGGTAGTGAGAGAATGAGAATGGAGAGAGGAGATAAAGCGAGAGATTAATGAGGTAGAAATAGAAGAATAGGGATCATTGATTTGTCCTATTCCTTCTTTCACTCTCTCCTATATCCTTAATTTGTCCTCATCTTATCTTTCATATCTTACACTTTTTCTCTTACTCTCATAGTCTCCCTCTATCTCAACCTCTTTCACGTCTCTCTCAATCCTTTTCTCAACCTCTATCTCAATCTTTAATTTGTTTTCCCTGCATTTTGTTTCCTTATTGACTTATTTTTTTGTCTCACTCATTATTCTCTCTCATAGAGAGGGAGAGAAAGAGAGCACATGAATACATTTTTCAATAAATATTGCATATTTGACTCCATTCATAAAATCATTTTTTTTTCTATGAGTTTTGGCATCAATATTATTAAGGTATGAATATACCAAACAAAAATATAGAAATAAAGATGAGAGAGAGAGAGAGAGGAAAAATATAGATTACAAGGGAAAAAGATGGGAGAGAAAAAAAAGAGCAAGTGAAAGAGCAATAATGAGAGGGAGAGAATGTGTGAGATATAAAAGAGAGAGAGAGCAAAAAAGAGAAAGCAAGAAGAGAGAGAAAGAGGTAGCAAGTGTGTGTGTGAGGGAGAGAGAGGCAAGAGTGAGTGAGTGAGTGAGAGCAAGAAGTGGAGAACAAAAGATGGATCGAGAGAATGAGAGGGAGAGAGAGGGAGAGAGAGCGAGTGTTTGTGTGTGAGAGAGGGAGAAGAGGGAGATAGGAGAGAGACAGATTGAAAGTGAGAGGAATGAGAGAGCAAGAGCGAGAGAATATGGACAGAGAGAAGTGTGGAAGAAAGAGAGTGTGTGAGAGAGATAGATGCAGAGGGAGAGGGAGAGGTAGAGGGTAGGAGAAGAAAGATGAAGGAAAAGAAGAAATATATATAATGAGAGAGAGAAAGAAGAAGAGAGGGGGTGTTAAAGAAGGAGAGGTAAACAAAAATGGTAGAGGGCATGAGAGAGAGGGAGGGAGGATGGTAATTGGAGAGATGGAAGGATAGAGAGAGGCGAGAGAGAGAGAAAAGAAAAGATAGAGTGAAAGATTATAAAGAAGTAGAAAGGGAGTAGAAATGAGGGAGGGATCGATAGGGAGTGAGAGAGAGACACGATGAGATTGTGATGGGGAGGTAGAGAGAGTGAAAGAACTGAGAACAAGTGAGGGACCAAGAGAGAGAGAACTCAATCTACTCTCACTCTCCTTCCCCCTCCCTCCCTCCATTTCTCTTTTCTTAGCTCCCTTTCCATCCCTCCCATATTCTCTCTTTTTAAAACTACCTCCTTCCCTCCTCTCTTCTTCTCACACTTTCTAACACTCATCATCTCAATCCCCCTCTCTCACTCTCTGTCTTATGCTCTCATTGCCTCTTATTTTCTCTCTCTATTGTTCTTTCTCTCGCTCTTATCTTACTCTTCAAACTTTTTCTCCTGTTCTTCTCTCTCTCATTTTATCACTCTCCAACATTAACTCTCTCAAACTCTAACTCTCCCACTCTCTATTTTGTTACTTTCCCTCACCAAACAAATTTTCTTCTTACCCCACCCTATCTATTACTCTCTCTCTCTCTCACCCCTTTGAATGTCTATCCTTCTTGTTTTTACTTTATCTTTCACACACTTTTCTATTTCTCTCTCTCTCTAGCTTTCTTACTTTTTCCCTCCCCTATCTCTCCCTCCCTCCCTCCCTCTCACTTTCTATCTCTTTTAACCAATATCACTTTCTTTATCTTTCTCTTAACTTTCTCTCTCCTTCTCTATGTTGCTTTATCTCTCCCACCCTTTTCTCCCCCTTCTCGTCTCCTTCCATCCCACTATTTCTCTGTCAATCTCTCTCCCTTTCCCTTCTCACTCTCTCTTCTATCCTCTCTTGCATTCTCTCTCCCCTTCCTCCCTAACCATTCATCTCTCCCTCTCTCTCATTTCTCTCTCATGCTCTCCTTTTAACTTCTTCCCTCTATCTCCCTCTCTTTTCCTTTGCTTTCTCTCTCTTTCTCTTATTATTCTATCTCACTCTATATCCCTCCCTCCCTCCCTCCCTCCCCCTCTCTTGCTCTCTTTCCTCTTTATCTATATATTTCTCCTCACTCCCTCACTTTCTCCATCACTCTCGTGCCTTCAATCTCACTCTCCCTTTATCTTTCAATCTCTCTTTACTGAGAGAGATAAAATGAGAGATTATGAGAGGTAAGGAGGGTGAAGAGAGAGCATGAAAAAATGGGTGGCAGAGAGTGATGATGAGAGAGAAAAAATAAGCGCGAAAAAAAATCAAAGAAGAGAGAGTGAGAGATGATGAGAGAAAAGAGTGTGTGAGAGATTAGGATAGAGAGCGTGAGAGAGTTAGAGAGAGAGCAAGAGCGAAAAAGGGAAGAGAAAGAGAAGGGCGATAGAGAGATACCTAAAGAAAGAAAGAGAATAAGTGGCAAAGAGCAAGAGATAGAGAGTTAGAGATTAAGAGAGACAAAAGTGAGAAAAAAATGGAGGTAATGTGAAAATGGTGAAAATTAATGTGAAAATGAGTGAGAGAAAGAGAGTGATGGAGGGAGAGGAGATGGGAGTAAGGGAAGAAGCAAGAGAGAGAGAAAAAAGAGGAGGTTGAGCAAAAAAAAGTTAGTGAGAGATCAAATGAAAGAGAAAGAGAGAATGAGAGATGGAGAGCGAGAGATAAGAAAGTTAGGGAGAGAGAGCCTTGGGAGAGAAGTGGGTAAGTGAGTGAGTGAAAAAAAGAGAAGAAGAGAAGAAAGAAATAGATACAGAAGGTGTGAGAGAGGGAAACTAAGAGAGAAAATGCAAGAGAGAAGAGAGGGAGCGGGAGGGATTCAGAGAGAGGAGAGATGGAGAGAGTGAGTGCGATAAAAAAGTGTGAGAGTAGAGTGAGTTCTAGAATGAGAGAAAGAAAGTGCAAAATAGTGGGGGAGAGGGTGGGAGATAGAGAGAGAATGACAAATAGATAGATATTTGTGGAGAGAAAGGTTACTATTTTAAGAGAGAGATATGCTGAGAAACAGAAGGCATGAAAGAGATGAGAGTGAGGGAGACAAATGGGAGAAGTGAGAGAGGTAGGGAGGGAGTTTAGAAGGGAGAGTGATAGTGAGATAGACATAGACAGATTGAGCGAGAAAGTGTGTGTGTGTTAGAGAGAGAAGAGAAAAAAGGAGAGTGTAAGTGTGAGAGAGCGGGTGGGAAGATAAAGTAAGAGAGATGGAGCGAGAGAGAGAGCTTTAAAGAGTGTGGGAAGGGGCAAGAATGATAAAGCAAGAGAGAGAGTATGTGTGTGAGAGAGGGAGAAGAGGGAGAGAGAAAAATAAAGAAGAGGGAGTGAGGTTAAGAGAGTGAAAGGGAGGCTAGGAGGGAGTGAGAGATCGAGAGACAAAGAGAGAGGGAGAGAGAGAGTAAAGGATAGGAAGCTAGTGGGAGAGAGAGCATGAGAATGAGTGTGGGAGAGGAATAGATGCTGAGAGGGAGATAGTGAAAGAGAGAAAATGATGGAGAGAGAAATATGTGGAGCGAGAAAGCGAGGGAGAGACAAAAAAAAGAAATCTAAAGTGAGTGAGAAGCAAAAATGATTTATGATAGAGAAAGAAGGAGATGTGAGAGGGGTACGAGAGAGAAATATTCTGCCTCACATTTTTCATTCTCTCTCCTACACCCAAACTTTCTTTTCTCTCTCTATTCTTTTTTTATCTCTGCTTCACTCTCTCTCTCCATCTCTCCATACCATTCTCTCACTCTCCCTACCTCACTCTTACTCTTCATCTCTCTCATACTAACAACCTCACTCACTCGCACTCGCTTTCTCTCTTTTTCTCCTCCCTCTCTTTCCACCGTTTCTTTTATCTCTATCTCTCTCATTATCTCTTTCTTCCCATTTCTAGCTCTCACATAATAGAGGTAGGAAGGGATATAGACATAGTGAGATAGATCAAGAGAGAATAAAAGATAGTAAGAGAAGTGAGAGTCAAGGAAGTGGGAGAGGGAGAAGGGGAGGAAGGGAGAGTCAGAGAGAGTGGAGGGATAGAGAGAGAAGCAACGACCTCACTCACTCCCACTCTCTTTATTTCTTTCTCTCACTCTCTCCTTGCATCTCTCTATTCCTTTATCTCACTCTCTCTCCCTCACTCTTATCGTTCATCTCTCAGATACTAACAACCTCACTCTCTCTAACTCCCTTTCTTTTTTTTTTTCTTCTCCCTCTCTTTCCACTGTCTCCTTTATCACTCACCCTCTCTCTCTTTAACTCTTTATCCTCATTTCCATCTCTCACATGATAGAGGTAGGAAGGGATGTAGAGATAGCCTAATAGAATGAGAGAGAAATAAAAGATAATGAAAGAATTGAGAGTCGAAGAAGTGGAAGTGGGAGAATGGGAGAAAGGGAGGAAGCGAGAGTCATATAGAGTGGCGGGATTGAGAAGAGGGAGAGTAAGAAAGAGAGAAAGAGAGAAAATGATAGAGAGGTGGGGAGAAATGGAGATGGGGCGGGAATGACAGAAACTGTGAGAGAATTACAAAGGTGGAGAAGAAGTCAGATGGTGTGAGAGAGAAAGAGAGTCTGAGCGAGTGAGAGAGAGTGAGAGACCAAGAGAGAGGGAAGTAGAGAAAAGCGTGTATGTCTGAGAGAGAACATAGAGAGGGATAGAGAGTCAAAGAGATAAAAAACAAAAGTGGATAGACAACAAAACTCTTTCTCCTCATTTCTACCTCTCTCATTCTCCTCCCTCGCTTTCCACTGTCCCTCCTTCCCTCTCTCTCTCCCTCTCTTACTCTCTTTCTCTCTCCTTCCCTCTTACCATACCTGTCTCTTGCTCTCACCTCTCTCTAAAGCTCTCTCTAGAACTTTTTCTCTGATCCTCTCCTTGTTCTTTCATATCTCTCTAGTGATGCAGCAAGAGTGAGAGAGGTAAAGAGCAAGGCTAGATAAGGAGCATGAGACAGAATGTGAGAGTGAAAGAAAGTGAGAGAGAAAGAAGACAAAGAAATTGGGAGAGAAGAGTAATATTTTTTATAATTTTGGTTATAAGAAGAGAGTCATGGAGAGAGTGAGAGAGAAAAGAGATAGTGAGAGGAAAAAAATAAAAGAGAAAAAAGAATGAGAGATTACAAGAAAGAGATAGAGAATAATAAGAAGAATATAATAAGATAGATAAGAGAGGGAGAGGGAGATGGAAAGCAAGAAGAGGAAGTGAGTGAGGGAGGGAGAGTGGTAGTGAGAGAATAATATGAGAGAGAGAGAAAAAGAGGAATATTAAGAGACTGAGAGAAGAAGAAGAAGAGCGATAGAGAATGAGAAAGAGATGAGGAGAAAATAGGAGTGAAGAGAACGGGAGATAAATCTCACTCATTAACTAACCTCCTTCCTTGGGTTAAAGAGCATGAGAGTTGTACAATGTGAAAGAGAGGAAAGAAAGCTAGATAGAGAAAAGGGGGGATGGAAAAAGCTTTCTTTTATTAGAAGAGGAGAGAGTGCATGGGAGGTTAGAGTTGGAGTAAGATGAGATAGAGCAAAAGGGGAGAGAGAGCTTTCTATCTCTCTTACCTCTCTTCTTCTATCTCTCCCCCATCTCTCACTCACCGCTCTTATTTTTGCTCTTGACATATGTCCCTATCTCCTTCTCCCTCCCTCCCAGCCCTGAGAGGAGAGAGAGAAAAAAATAAAGAGCTTTTCCTCTTCTTTGATCCTCCTCTAACGCTCTCTCATTATCTGATGGTTTCCCTTTTTTCTCACTTTATCTCATTCTCTCTTATTTTCTTTCTCTCATTCTCTCTCATTGTCACTTATTCACTAAGTTAGAGTGAGAGAAAGGTAATGGGATGGACATAGTGTAAGGGACAGATATTGAGAGAGATTGGCAAAGAGAAAATGAGGGAAGAAATGAGTGATGTATATCTTCTCTTCTTATCTCTCCTCTCGCTCTCTCTGACTCTCTCTTCCTCCCTTGCTCATTTCTTCCCCTCCCTCTCTCCACACCCCCTTAAATCTCTCTCCCTCGCAAACTCTCCCTCCCTATGAGATAAAAAGAGAAGATATGTGAGAAAAAAATTACCCTCTCATACTCTAAGTCTTGCATTCTCCCTTTTCCCTCTCTGTTTCTTTCTACATACTCTATTTTGCTCTTGCTCTCTGATCTTTTTATCTCTATTTGTCATCTGCACTATGTCTCTCTCTCTCTCACTTTCTCCCTTTATCACTCTATTTCATTTTCTTTTGACTCAATCTCTCTTAAGAGATAGGGAGAGTGAGAGAGATAGGGGAGAGAGAAAACATATAGAGAGGGAGAGGGAGAGAGATAATGAGAGAGATAGAGAGAGAAGGAGAGAGGGAGAGAGAGGTAGGGAGGGATAAACATAGAGAGGGAAAGCTAGAGAGAGCTAAAGAGATAGGGAGAGAGAGGCACTAACTAGGAAATAAATGGAGGTATACTCTCCCTATCTCCCTACCTCCCTCCAACCCTCTCTTCTCTCCTCTTCTTTCTTTTACTCAATCTCTCTTCAGAGATAGGGAGAGTGAGAGAGATAGGGGAGAGAGAAAACATATAGAGAGGGAGAGGGAGAGAGATAGTGAGAGAGAAAGAGGAGAAGGAGAGAGGGAGAGAGAGGTAGGGAGGGATAAACATAGAGAGGGAAAGCTAGAGAAAGCTAAAGAGATAGAGCGAGAGAGAGGCACTAACTACGGAATTAAATGGAGGTATACTCTCCCTATCTACCTACCTCCCTCCAACCCTCTCTTGTCTCCTCTTCTTTCTCTCTCACATTCTTTATTTCTTTCTTCCTCTCTCACTCATGCATTCTCTTTATCTCTATATCTCTTTTTCTTTCTCTCTGAGTGATAGAGAGAGGGAGGGATAGAGAGAGAGAGAGATGGAGAGCTAGAGAAAGAAAATCAAGAAAGATCAAGCAAGTGAGATAAGGGGGTAAGTGATTGGAAAAAGAGAGAATACCTGAGAGGGTTAGAGAAGGAGAGCGTTAAAGTGATAGGGAAGGAGAGAGTAGAGAGATAATATGAACATCTCTCTCCCTTTTTTTCTCTCTCTCACTCTGTCTAACTCTCTCTCTCTTTCTCTCATTTCTCACCTCTCCTCTCTTTCTCTAACTCTAACTCTCTCACAATCTCTTTTGTAATCTCTCATTATCTCTCTTTTCTATCTCTTATATCACTTTTTCCCCTCTCTCACCCTCTCACCTTTATCTCTCTAATGATGGCGAGAGAGAGAGAGTGCGATTAGAGGAAGGGAGAGAAATAGTGATAAAGAGAAAGCAAGAGTGAAGATGAGAGTTGATGCTCTCCCTCTCTCCATCCCATTTCGTCCCTCTATCTCACTCTTACTCTCTTTAGCTCCCTCTCCAAAAGAGAGAGAGATAGTGAGGGAGAGAGAGAGAATAGGTAGACAGAGGAGGTAGAGAGGTTTGGATGGTGGGAGAGAGGGAGAGAGATAGATGGTTGATGAGAGAATAAGAGGAGAATCATAGGAGTGTTTGTGAAAAGAAAATGGGAGATTTAGAAAGTGAAGAAAGAGATGAGAGCTTTATAGAGATGAAGGGTAAGAGATAGTGAGAGTGAGAGAGCAAGAGATAAAAAGAGAGAGAGGGAGAGTGAGAGAAGAGGAAGAGCTAGAGAGATTGCAAGATGGGAGAGGAAGGGGCAAAGAGGGATAAGGAGGGACAAAGAGGGGGTGAGAGAGAACAAGACATGAAGAAAGAGAAAGTGAGAGGTGAGATGGAGAGTATGTAGGTAGGCGGGGAAAGAGAGAGTGAGTGATATGAAGGGAGAGAGGAGGAACGAAAAAATAAGATATTAGGTGAGAGAGAAAGACAGAGAGAGAAGGTAGTGGGCGAGAGAGAGAATGATAAAGCAGGAGGCATTGATAGGTAGGAAGAGACAAGGAGGAACAGGGAGAAAGGAAGGGAGAGGTATGGGAGAGAGAGAAACAAGAGAAAGTAGAAGAAAATTGTGAGAGATAGAGGGAGAGGGATGGTTAGAACTAAAGGGATAGAAATCAAGATAAATGGAGAGCTAGAAAGATGAGAATGAGAGAATAAGAGAGATGGAGATATAAAAATGTATGGAGGGTGAGAGATAGCAAGAAAGAGAGATTAAGAGAGTGATAGAAACTAAGTGAGATGCAGAGAAAAAAGTGTGTGATAAAGGGAGTGGGAGAGAAAATAAGAGAGATGTATGGTGAAAAAAATATGTCTCGGTCAATTCCCTCTTTGTCCCATATCTTTTTCTCACCTATCTGTCTACCTCTCCTTTTATGTCTTACTTATGTCTTCTTAAATCACTCTCGTTAGCTCTCTCTCTCTCTCTCTTTCTCTTTCTCATCATAAGGATGAGAGAAAGAGTTAGAGAATGAGACATTTGGGAGACAAATGGAGATAGTTTACTAAAGAATGATCAATGTAGAGAGAGGCAGACAACGAGAGAGGAGAGAGAGAGAATAAGAGTTTTAGAGTAATACATGAGGGAAAGTGATAGAGAATGAGAGTTAGTGAGAGGGAAGAGGTTGAGAGAGAGATAAAGCTTGAGAGATAGAGAGGGGGCGAGAGGGAGGAGGGATAAAGAAGAAAGAGTAAGAAAGCAAGACCAAGGATGAGAAAAAGATAGTGAGAGAGATGAAAAGATTTAGAGAGAGATAGCAGTGAACATAAACAAGTAAGACAGAACATAAAAAATATGATAAAACATAAATACAAGAGTGAAAGAGAGGTGGGAGGGACAGAGAGAGGGAGTGATGGAGGGTGAGATAAAGCTAGAGAGAGTGGGAGAGATAGATATAGATATAATGAGTGAGAGGTAGAGAGAAAGAGAGAGAGAAACAAAGAGATAGTGGAGAGGGAATGAGGGAGGGACTTATAGAGCATCAGTTGAAAAGCATCAGAGAAAGAGGTAAGGAGAGTGTGTGTTAGAGAGATATGTAGAAAGAGAGAACAGGGGGACTGTGAGAGAGGAGGGAGAGTGCAAGAGCTAGAAAGTGATACAAGAGGGAGAGTGTCAAAGAAGGGAGAGTGTGTCAAAGAATGAGAGTTAGTGAGAGAGGAAAGAGGTTGAGAGAAAAAGATAGAGCTTGAGAGATAGAGAGGGGGAGAGAGAGTAGAGATAGAGAAGGAGAAAGAAAGAGAGAGCAACCAAGAGAAAAAGATAGTTTGAGAGAGGAAGTGATTAAGAGAGCGAGAGATAGAGAACAACAGAGAGAGAGAGAGAGAGAGGAGAACGATATAGCAAGCAAGAGAGAGAACATAAGAGATACAAAAAAATATAAGAGAACATAAAAGATAGATAATACAAGAGAGAGGGAGAGGGAGGGATGGAGAGTGAGAGAAATCAAGAGAGAGTGTGAGAGATAGATATAGATAGAGTGAGTGAGGGGTAGAGAGGGAAAGCGAGAGAGAGAGAGAAACAAAGCGAGGGTGGGAGAGGGAATGAGGGAGGGAGAGAGAGAGCCAAGAGATATCACTCTATCCCTCTTCTTTTGCTTTCACCCTCTTGCTATCACTCTATCCCTCTCACTCTTTCACTCCTAATCTCTCCTTCCTCACTCTATCTCTCCTTCTATCCTTTTCTCTTTCTCTTACACTTTCTTTTGCTTAATCTTTATATATCTCTTTCTATATCTCCTCTTATTGCTTTCATATCTCTCATTGTATCTCCATCAATCTCTTCTTTCTCTATCCTTTCTTTGACTTTACTCTCCCTCAATCATGCTCTTTCTCTCTCTCTCCATCCCTCCACTCCTTTCCCTTTCTCCTCTCTCTTTCTTGTACTATCAACTTCTCCCACTCAGTCACACGATATCTCTCTATCTCTCACTCCCTTTAACTTTATCCCTATCCATCTTTATCCCACCATCCCTCTTCTCTCACTCACTCTTTCACCCTCCTCTCATTTACTCCCTCCCTCTATCTTAATATTGAAATCTCTCTTCCATCCCCCTTTATTTGTTGCTCTATCCCTCTCTCTTCCTATCTCTCTTGCTCTTACCTCTTAGTTACTCTCTCTTTCTCTTACTTTTTTGCTTCCTCCATTCCTCTTCTCTTCTCTCTCCCACACTCTCTATTTCTCTTTGCACTCTACCTATTTTTTTGCTCTCTCACTTTCTATCGCTATCTCTCTCTTTTCTCTCAATTCATCCCTCTCACTTCCTCACTCTCTCTATTTCTCTCTCTCACCTCTCTTCTTCCTTCTTATTTCTTCTCTCCCTTGCTAGCTCTTCTTTCTCTCTCTCACACACCTCTCCCTTTATCCACTCTCTAAACTAGCTTATTCTCTTTTCGCTCTCTCAGTTTTTCTTTGTCACATAGTATCTCATTGTCTCTCTGTATCTAACTCTTTGCCACTCCCTCGATCTCACATGCTCTTTTTTCTCTCTATCTCTCCATCTCTCTATCACTATATATATCTCTTTTCTCTCACTCAGTATCTCTCTCTCTCTCTTGTCTCACTCAATAATACTCTATCCTTCTTTTTCTATATCTCATTAACTCTCTCACACCATCTCTCATTATCTCTCACGCTCACTCTCTTTGTCAACTCTCTCCCTCCTTCCCTCTCGATAAAAAAAAGAAAAAGAGGAGAATTAAAGAAATAAAAAAGAGACAGAGCTCTCTTTCTTTCTCTTGCTCTTCTCATTCTCTTACTCTCTCTTTCCCCTCCCTCCCTCCCTTCTCTCTATTTTTCTCTTCCTCCTCTCACTTTCCCTCATCACTATCACTCTCCCACTCTCTTCTCTCTCTTGTGATGGAGTAGGAGAGAGAGAAAGAAAGAGAGGAGGGCAATAGTCATGATGAAAGAGAGTGAGAGGAGTGAGAGATAGTGTGAGAGAATTATAATGAGACAGAGACTAAGGGGGAGAGAGAGAAAGGAGAGGGATAGAGTGAGATACAGAAAGAGAGAGATATGGAGGGTGAGACACAGAAAAAGGTATTCAGAAAGGGAAAGA
>NW_018218408.1:15841-29684 GCF_001263595.1 Phalaenopsis equestris | reverse complement strand
CAAGAGTGAGAGAGTGAGAAAAGCAGGATATCTACTGAGAGTGTGAAAGATATGAGGGAAGAGAGTGGGTAAAAGTTAGAAAAAATGAGGGGGTGGGAGAGAGAAAGTGAAAGAAGAGAGAGTGAGTGATATAAATGGAGAGCATGTGGGAGAGCAGGAGAGAAGAGAAGGAGAGAGAAAGCTAAAAAAAGATAAATAGTAGATTAAGAGAGAGAAGAGAGAAGATAGAGTGAGAGATGAATAGTTAGAGAGAGAAGATAGAAGGTGTAAGAGAGAGAGGGTGAGAGTTGGTGAGAGAAAAGTGAGAAAGAGAGCGTGAAAAATTCAATGATGAAGCAAGGAGCAAGTGCTAAGAGAGACAGAGAGATGAAGCGAGAGGAGAGAGAATGATGAAGAGTGGGAGAGTGAGTCAGGGTGAGAGAGTAAATGGGAATGAGCTAGAAGAGAAGTGTGAGGTGATAGAGTGAGGGAGAAATTGAAAAAATATAACATGGGAAAGAGATAGAAGAGAGAAGAGAGAGAGAGGGAGAGGAGTGACGTGCGTGAGAGAAAGTGATGGCGAAAGTGAGAAGAGAGGGTGAAGAGATAGAGAGAAAGAGAAAAGAAAAGAAGAGAGAGCAGCAGGATAAGAGAGAGGAAGCTAGAGAGTGGGAGAGAAAAATGAAAATAAAAAAAGCTATAGAAGGAGAGAGAGAGAGAAAGAGAGACAGGGAGCAATCTTTCCTTCTCTATCATGAGTGATAGCAAGAGAGAGAGTGAGAGGTAAAGAGTGCGAGAGAGGTGAACAAGAGAGATAAAGAGCGATATAGAATAAGAGAGAGTTAAAGAGAGAATGGAAGGATTGGGATAGAGAGACTCTCCATCTCTTTCTCTACTTTATAGCTCTGTCACATTCTTGTTTCCCCTCTTTCTACCTCTAACCCTCCCTCCTTCCTCTCTTCTACCCTATACTTACACTCTTTTTCTCGTGATCTCCCTCTCTCGCACTTGAGGCTCTCCCTCATTGTGTTTATTATCTTATTCTCTATCCACCTCCCCATCACTTTAACTCATGTGTTCCTTCCCTCTTTCTCCGCCTCTATATTTCTCTCTTTCTCACCCTCAATCTTTTTGAGAGAGAAATAATATAAGGAGATAGAAAGAGAGAGGAAGGGAGGGAGGAGGCCAGAGGAAGGGAGAAAGAGAGAAAATGGGATAAAGGCAGAAAGTGAACGAGAAAGTTTGGGATGAGTGAAGAGACTTGTTGATAGTTTGAAAAAATAGAGGGAAGGAGCATGATAGAGAGTGAGTGATAGAGTAATCATAGAAAGAGATAGAGAATGTGATGGAGAGAGTGAGAGCACAAGAGATAGAGAAAGTGAGACATAGTGAGAGAGAGATAGAAGATAGCTAAAGAAGTGAGGATTACAGAATAAGGAGAGTGAGAAAGGGGGGAGGGTAAGAGAGAGTGGAGGGTAGAGAAGAGAGAGTAAAAAAGAGAAAAAAAGAGACAATCAGAGAGAGGCGGGAGGGAGAGGAGATGGGGGAGGGAAGAACAGAGAGTGTGAGAGAGCTGGAAAGGTAGAGGAAGAAATCAGATGGCGAGAGAGAGTGAGAGAGTTTGAAGGAGTGAGAGATAGTAAGAGACCAAAAGAGAGAAAATAGCAGGTTTTTGAGAGAGCGGAGAGAGACAGACTGACAGAGAGATAGAGAGAAAGAAGCAAAAGAGGGTAGAGAGATCGTGCAAGTGTGAGAGACAAAAAGGAATTGAAAGAAAGAGGGTGAGGGAGAGAAAGGGGGGTAGAGGGAGGGAGAGAGTGAGAGAGATAAGAGAAAGGGTGTAAGGGATTGCAAGATAGAAATCTTTATAGAGTGAGAGAAAGAACGTTCCTCTCTACTCTCTCTTTTTCTTCTGACACTATCTCTACTTTTGCTTTTTTTTCTCGCTCTCACTCTTTCTCCCTCTCCCTCCCTCTCTACTCACTCTCTCTCAAGCTCCCTCCCCCGTTCTTTTTTTAGTCTCTACTCACCCTCTATCTCACTCTCCCTCAATTGCTCCCACCCTCTTTCTTTGTTTGCCGCTCTATCTCTTTATCTTTTCCCTTTCTCTCTGTTGTTTTTGTCACACCCTGTCACTCTCTTCTTCAATCTCTCATTCTCTTCTCTCACTAGCTCTTTTTTCTCTCACAATATCTCTCCTTCTTTCTTTCTCTCCCTCCCCCTTCTACATTATTTCTCACTCTCTCTTTCTTTATCTTTCTCTCCCAATCCCTCACTATTGCTCTTCCTCTAGCTATTTTTATATTTATTTCTGTCTCACTTTCTTTCCTTCATGTTCTATCTCAATTGTTCGTTTTCTTTTACCCTCCCTCTCCCCTCCTTTTATCAATCTTTCTCTTCTCTCTTCTCTTTCTTGCTCTTTTCTCTCTCCCTCCATTGCTCTCACTTTCCCAACTCTCTCTCACTCTCAATAGAAGTGTGAGAGAGTTGAAGGTATATGGCCTCTCTTTCTCTCCCTCTCTAACCCCCCTCTCTTATTCACTCTCACTTTCTCTTTCTTGTTCAATCTCACTATTACTCTCTTTACCTCTCTATCCCTCTCTCTTACTTTCTCTCTTGCCTCACTCTCCACCTCTCTATCGCTCTTTATTCTCATTCTCTCTCTCTCTTTCTTTCACTCTTCTCTTTATTGCTCTCTCTTTCTCCCTTTATGTACCTCCCACTCTCTTTGTTGCTTTTGCTAGCCCACCTCTCTTCACTTTCTCTATCTCAACATGTCTATTTCTAGGTCACATTTTACAACCCTCCCTTATTAACTTTTTTCTCTCTCCCTATCTTCATTCTCTCAATCCAATGAGACATAGCATATGTGTGGAGTGAGAGATTGGAAGATAGCTCCCTCTCTCTTTCTCAAACTATCTGCCATCTTTTTCTTATGCTCTTGCTGCCTCTCCCACCTTTCCTCAGTCGTTGCCTCTTTCTCCCTCTGTCATGGTCTATTACTTTCTTTTGCTCCCTTTAACTTAGAGATAAAGAGAGAGAAAGAAGTAAGGAAAAATGTGGAAGGGAGGCTAATGATGAGTGAAGGATGGGGAGATAGATAATGACAGGGAGTTACAAGGAGGGAGGAGAAATGAGGGGTGAGGAGGATGAAGGGAGAAAAAAAAGGAGAGGGAAAGTGAGACAATGAGGAAAGAGAGACAATTGTCCATTCTCTCTCACTTTTTCTCCTTCATGTTCTATCTCATTTGTTCATTTTCTCCCACCCTCCCACTCCCCTCCCTTTCTCTCTCTTTCTTTTCTCGGTTCTTCTTTCTTGCTTTTTTCTCTCTCCCTTTATTTCACTCACCTTCCCAACTCTCTCACTCTCAATAGAAGTGTGAGAGAGTTGAAGGTATATGGCCTCTCTTTCTCTCCCTCTCTAACTTCCCCCTCTTTTGTTCACCTCACTTTCTCTTTCTTGTTCAATCTCTCTATTACTCTCTTTACCTCACTATCTATTCCTCTCTCTCTTATTGTCTCTCTTACCTCACTCTCCACCTCTCTCTCACTCTTTATTCTGATTCTCTCTCTTCTCTTTCTTTCACTCTTCTCTTTATCACTTTCTCTTTCTCCCTTTATCCATCTCCCACACTCTCTGCTGCTCTTGCTAGCCCACCTCTCTTCACTCTCTCTATCTCAACATGTCTCCTTCTTTGTCACATTCTACAACCCTAGCTTATTAACTTTTTTCTCTCTACCTATCTTCATTCTCTCAATTCATCTAGACATAGTGTGTGTGTGGAGTGAGGGATTGTGAGGGATTGGAAGATAGGATTGGAAGATAGCTCTCTCTCTCTTTCTAAAACTACAACCTATTTGCCATTCCTCTCCCTCCTCTCTCTTATGCTCTTGCTGCCTCTCCCACCTTCCCTCACTCATTTCCTCTTTCTCCCTCTGTGTTGATTTAGAGATAAAGAGAGAGAAAGAAGTAAGACAAAAAGTGGGGAGGTTATAAAGGATATAGAGACACTGAGAGCAACTGAGAGCACACTGAGAGCATGTGAGAGAGAGAGTGAGAGAGTGAGAGAGAAAGAGGATGAGAGTGAGAGTTTTGAAGGGAGGCTAAAAGTGAGTGAAGGATGGAGAGATAGATAATGAGGGGAAGGGGAAAGAGAGACTGAGGGAGTGAGAGAGAGGTATAATAAGAGGATAGAGAGACAAAAGAGAGTGAGAGAGCAAGAGGGAGTGAGAGAGTGAGAGAGAGCGAGTGGAGCGAGTGGGAGATATGTAAAGATAGAGAGGTATAACAAGAGAGCAAGAGAGAAAGAGAAAGGTGAGTAAAAGAGAGACAGAGAGACTGAGAGGGAAAGAAAGAGATATGTCAAGTGTGAGAGAGCAACGCAAGTGTGCAAGTGATGGAGGTAGTATGTGTGAGAGAGTGTGTGATGAAGAGAATGGAGTGAGGGAATGAAGGAGTGAGGGAATGAGAATAAGAAAGAGATAGAGAATGAGAGATAAAGGGATAGGGAGTTGGAGAGGGAGAGAGAAGCGAGGGAGGGTGGGGGGGGAGATAAAGAAGGCAAAGGAGAGGGAGAAAAGAAAGAGTAGATAAACTGGTTGTGATACAAAGAGAGACGAGAGTGAGGGAATGAGAGGTGAGAGAGAAAAAAAGAGATAGAGAGAATGAGAGAGGAATAGATCATAAGAGAAAGAGAGAGTGTGAGGAGGGAGGTAGAATAAGTGTAAGAGAGATATGGAGATAAATATAGAGCAAGTAAGAAACATTGAGAGAGAGGTTGAGAGATAGAGTGAAGAGGGAGGGTTTATAGGATAGAGAAGAAGAGAAAGTAGATGTGTGAGACACTGAGAGAAGATAAGAGATAGAAAAGAGAGGGAGAGGAGTTGGAGGGAAAAAGAGAGTTATTAAGATTTTGAGAGGGAGACTTTCATTCTCTCCCTCTTCTCTATTTCTCCCCCAATCTCTGTATCAACATTTCTCTCTTATATCTCTCCACTCTTTCTTTCACACTTTCTCTCTTGTGCTCTCCTCTCTCTATCTTTGCATCTCTCTCACTCTCTCTCACTGCCTCACTCTTTCTTTCTATATCTCACTTCTACTTCACTTCTCTCCCGCATGCTCTCCCTCTCCCCTTTCATTGCTCTCTCTTCCTCTTTCCATCCCTCTCTCTCCTTCGCTTTATCCCTCCCCCTCTCTCCCCTTCCTTCTCCCTTCCTCCTCTCACTCCATCTCTCATTCTATCCATCTCTCTCTCCTTCTCATCCTCTCTCTATCTCAACCACCTTTCTTTTCTTGTATCTCACTCTCTCTAAAAAAGAGAGAAAGAAATAAGAAAGAATGTGGGGAGGTTGAAAAGGATAGAGAGACACTGTGAGTGTGTGTGAGAGAGAGAGAGTGAGAAAGTGAGAGAGAGAAAGAGGGTGAGGGTAGAGTATTGAAGGGAGACTAAAAGTGAGTGAAGGATGGGGAGATAGATAATGAGAGGGAGTTATAAGGAGGGAGGAGAAATGATGGGTGAGGACGATGAGAGTGATAAATAAAGAGAGGGAAAGTGAGACAATGAGGAAAGAGAGACAATGGTCCATTACTCTCTCACTTTTCTACTTCATATTCTATCTCATTTGTTCATTTTCTCCCACCCTCCCACTCCCCTCCCTTTCCTCTCTCTTTCTCTTCTCTTTTTCTCTTTCTTGCTTTTTTCTCTCTCCCTTTAATGCTCTCACTTTCCTGCTCTCACTTTCCTCTCACTTTCCCAACTCTCTCACTCTAAATAGAAGTGTGTGAGAGTTGAAGGTATATGGCCTCTCCTTCTCTCCCTCTCTAACTTCTCGCTCTCAAGTTCACTCTCACTTTCTCTTTCTTTTTCAATCTCTCTATTACTCTCTTTACCTCACTATATATCCCTCTCTCTTACTATCTCTCTTACCTCACTCTCCACCTCTCTCCCACTCATTACTCATTCTCTCTCTTCTCTTTCTTTTACTCTTCTCTTTATAATTTATCACTCTCTCTTTGTCCCTTTATCTATCTCTCACTCTCTCTGTTGCTCTTGCTTGTCCACCTCTCTTCACTCTCTCTATCTTAACGTGTCTCTTTCTCAGCCACATTCTAAAACCCTACCTTATTAACTTTTTTCTCTCTCCCTATCTTCATTCTCTCAATCCAGCGAGACTGTGTGGATTTAGGGAGCGGAAGATAGCTCCCTCTCTCTTTCTAAGACTATCAATCTATTCGTCATCTCCTCTCCCTCCTCTCTCTTATGCTCTTGTTGCCTCTCCCACCTTCTCTCATTCAATTCCATGGTCCATTATTTTTCTCCCTTTGTCTTGACTTAGAGATAAAGAGAGGGAAAGAAGTAAGAAAAAAAAGTGGGGAGGTTGAAAAGGATATAGAGACACTGTGAGCATGTGAGAGAGAGAGTGAGAGAGTGGTATAGAGAAAAAGTGTGAGGATGAGAGTTTTTAAGGGAGGCTAAAAGTGAGTGAAGGATGGGTAGATTGATAATGAGAGGGAGTTACAGGGAGGGAGGGGAAATGAGGGGAGAAGAGGATGAGAGAGAGACAGAGAAAGAGATGGAAAGAGAGACTATGAGAAGAAAGAGTGTTAGAGTGGGTAGGGTAGAGAGAGATAAATTTGAGAGAGAGAGGGAGACAGAGCAAGATGGAGAAGGATAGATAGAACATAAACAATTAAGAAAGAAAGACAAGAGAGAATAATTGAGAGAGTAAGAGAGACTGAAAGAGAAAATAAGTGAGAGATTGAATAAAGTGAGCGAGACTGTAAGTGATAAATGATGGTTGAGAGAGAGATAAAGATGAGAGAGAAGCGAGTAAAAGAGTGAAGAGAGGTTAAATGGAATCAGAGAAGTTAGTGAGTGAGAGAGAGAGAGTGAGGGACTAAGAGAGAGAAGGAGAGAGTTAGAAATAAAGTGAGAAAAAGAAATAGGTTTCTGAGATAGAGCAAGATGGAGAAGGACATATAGAACATAAAAGATTAAGAGAGAAAGAGAAGAGAGAACGATTGACAGAGTACGAGAGTCAGAAAGAGAAAAAAAGTGAGAGACCGAACAAAGAGAGTAAAATCGTAAGTGAGAAAGGATGGTTGAGAGAGAGATAAAGATGAGAGAGAAATGAGTAAAAGAGTGAGGAGAGGTTAAATGGAGTCAGAGTTACTGAGTGAGTGAGGGACTAAGTGAGAGAAAGAGAGGGTTAGAAATAAAGTGAGAGGGAAATAGGTATCGAGTAAGAGAGAGTAGAGGACAGTAAGAGGAACAAAAGATTAAAGAGAGGATGAGAAGGAGAGAGAGATGGATGGAATGAGAGATGGAGAGAGAGGAGGAAAGGAGAGGGAAGGGGAGAGAGGAGAAGGGATAAAGAGAAGGAGAGAGAGGGATGGAAAGAGGGATAGAGAGCGATGAAAGGGTGGAGAGGGAGAGCATGAGGCAGAGATGTGAAGTAGAAGAGAGCTATAGAAAGAAAGAGTGAGGGAAGGAGAGAGAGTGAGAGAGATGCAAAGCTAAAGAGAGGAGAGCACAACAAAGAAAGTGAGAGAGATTATAAAAAAGAAATACTGATATAGAGAGTGGGTAAGGTAGAGAAAAAGTGGGATACGAGAGGACAGATAAAGTGAGAAATAAATGGTAGTGAGAGAAGAATGTGTTAGAGAGAGAAAGCGGGAGAAGAGAGATTGAAATGAGAGGGATGGAAAGAGGGAGAGAGAGAGATGAAGGAGGAGAGAGAGAGGGAGAGCATGAGGGAGAAAAGTGAAGTAGAAGAGAGATATCTAAAAGAAAGAGTGAGAGAGGGAGAGAGAGTGAGAGAGATGTAAACAAGAGAGAAAGTTAGAAAAAAAGAGTGGAGAGATTATAAGGGAAAGTCTCCCTCTCAAAATCTTAATAACTCCCTTATTCCCTCCAACTCCTCTGCCTCTCTTCATCATCTCTTATCTTTTCTCAGTGTCTCCCACATTTACTTCCTCTTCATCTCTTTCTCCTGCACATCCTCCCTGTTCACTCTATCTCTCAAACTCTCTCAATGTTTCTTACTTGCTCTATATTTCTCCATCACTTATTCTACCTCCCTCCTCACTGTCTCTCTTTCTCTTATGTTCTCTTCTTCTCTCATTCTCTCTATCTCTTTTTTTCTCTCTCACTCTCCTCTCTCTTTACATCACAACCACTTTATCTACTCTTTCTTCTCTCCCTCTCCTTGGCCTTCTTTATCTCCTCCCCTCCCTCACTTCTCTCTCCCTCTCCAACTCCCTATCCCTCTACCTCGCATTCTATCTCTTTCTATTCTCATTCCCTCCCTCCTTCATTCCCTCTCTCCATTCTCTTCATCACGCACTTTCTCTCACAAACTACCTCCATGACTGCACACTCTCTCTCATATACTACCTCCATCACTTGCACACTTGTGTTGCTCTCTCACCCTTGACATATCTCTCCCTTTCCCTCTCAGTCTCTCTCTCTTTCTTACTCACCTCTCTCTTTCTCTCTTGCTCCCTTGTTATACCTCTCTCTCTTTACATATCTCCCACTCTCTCTCACTCCTTCTTTCTCTCTCTCTCTTCTCTCTCACTCTTTTTGTCCTATCAACCACTCTCTTTACATATCTCGCCCTCTCTCTTATCCTTATACCTCGCTCTCTCCCATTCTAATCTCTTTATCACACACACAAACAATCTCTTATTTCTCCCTCTCTCCCTTCATGTACCTCTCTGTCCCTCACTCTCGCCTCCCCTTCCTCCTCTCTCTGCACACAATCTCTTCTTTCTCCCTCTCTCCCTTCACGTCTCTCTCTGTGCTTTCATCTTCACATATAATAGAGATAGATAATAAGAAAAGAAAGAGAAGGATAGGAATGGGCTGAGAGAGGCGAAAGAGTAGTGAGGGAGGGCGATAGAAAGTGACCTGACAAGAGGATCATGGATAGACTGAGGCGAAGAGAGTAGGAGTGAGGAATAGAAAGGGAGGGAGGGTGAGTAAAGTGGGACAGTGTCTCACTAGCTCTCTCTCTTTCTCTCTTCCTATCATCACCATTTCCTTCTCTCTATATCTGCCTCACTCACCTCCTCTCGCTCTCGCTATCTCTTTCTCACTCTCATTCTTTTTCTCTTTTATTCTATAATCCCTCCTACTCCTTCCCTCTCAGTCCCTCTTGTCTCACATCTCTTTCTCTCTCTTCTCTCTTGCTCACCTTTCATAACCATTATTTCTCCATTGTATTGCTCTTCACTCGCTCACCCTCTAAATTTCTTCCTTCTCTTCCCTCATCTCTATTTATCTTTCTATCCTTCTCCCTCTCTCTCTCTCTCTATCTCACTATCTACTGCACTTTTCTTTCTTCCACCCTACCTTCTTGCCCGTCCTCCCTCTCTTCTTTCATCATTTCCTCTCCACCTATCTCTTGCTTTCTCTCTCTCTCTCTCTTTTCTTCAAGCTCAAAATCTCACTTTCCTCTCTCACCCTCTCTGTCTTTCACACACACAAGCACTCTCTATCGATCTATCTAGAGAAAAAGAGGGAAAGAAAATGAGAGAGGTACAATGAGAGAGGAGAGAGGAAAAAATGGGAAGAGTTTGATAGAGATAGGGGATAAATAAATAGAGAGTGATTGAGAGAAAAAATGCTAATAGTGAGTGAGATAGGGTCACTTGCTATTTCTTTCACTGTGTATCTCATTATCTCTCTCACACACACTCTCTCATTATTTCATTTCATTTTTCTCTCCAACTTTGTCTTTCTGTCCCTCTCACTCTCGCTTATTCTGTATTGCTCTTCACTCGCTCACCCTCTAAATTTCTTCCTTCTCTTCCCTCATCTCTATTTATCTTTCTATCCTTCTCCCTCTCTCTCTCTCTCTATCTCACTATCTACTGCACTTTTCTTTCTTCCACCCTACCTTCTTGCCTCATTCTCCTTCTCTCTTCTTACTCTATGTTCCTCTTGTTTCCCTCTTTTCTTACCTCTCTTTCTCACTCTTCTCTCTTGCTTACCTTTCATACTCAAACATTATTTCCCCTCTCTCATTGTTTCATTTCATTTCATTTCATTTTTCTCTCTTTATGTCCCTCTCACTCTCCCTCATTCTCTCTCTTTCCCCTTCCCCTCTCTCTCTCTTTCCCCTTCCCTTGCCTTCTTCCTTTGCTAGAACTAGAAAGAGAAAGAGAGTTAAAGAGAGATAATGAGAAAGAGAAAGTGAGACACTCTCTTCATACTTTCTCTACCTCTCTCATTCTCTCTCAATCTCTTTTTTTCCTATTTGTTTCTTATTCTCTTTGATCTCTCATTACTCTATCCCCCTCATGTTCTCTCTCTCTCTTAATCTATCACACTCTCTCTACCTCTTTATTTCTTTATCTCTTCATCCCTCTCTCTTTCCAAGCCTTCCTTTCACTTTTTCACCTCCAAATTTTTTATCTCTCTCTCTCTCTCACACTTGCTCTTTTCCTCTCTCCCCCCTCCCACTCTTCTCTTGCTCCCTCACTCATTCTCTCTAGAGTCCTCATGTTTCCCTCATTCTACCTCTCTCTTTCTCTCCCAATCTCTCTTTTTCCATTATAAGAGAGAGTGAGCGCGAGAGAGTGAAATCTCTCATGCATGTCTCTCTTTTATTCCCTCCCTCCCTCACCCCCCCACTCTCACCTCTCGGTTGCACTCTCTTCTTCAGTCTAGCTCTCTTCCTCTCTAGGGAGAGGGATAGTGAGAGAAAAAAGTAAGTAAGAGAGAGGAGAGAAAGCGAGGGAGTGATAAAGATGGAGAGGAAGGCCAGAGAGCCAACGATAAAGAGAGAGAAACTAAGTACTAAAAGAGATGGAGGTATACCCTCCCTCCCTCCCTCCCTCCCTCTCCCCCTCTCTCTCACTCTCTACGCCTCTTCTATTTCAATCCTCTTCCTCCTCTCTCTCATTCTTTATTTCTCACTTCCTCTCTCACTCATGCACCTCTTTGTCTCTCTATCTCTCTTTCTTGCTCTCTCAGAGATGGAGGGAGGGGGGACTGACAAAAAGAGAGTGAGAGAGATGGAGAAAAAGAGATAGAAAATAGAGAAAGATAAAGCATGAGAGATAAGAAACTAAATGCTTAGAATAGAGAGAGAACACAAGAGAGGGTTATAGAAGGAGAGAATTAAAGTGGTAGGGAAGGAGAGAGGAGAGAGATAACATAGCTTTTCTCTCCCTTTTTCTCTCTCTCAGTCTCTCTCACTCTATCACTCTATCTCTCATTTCTCACATCTCTCTCCTCTTTCTCCCACTCTAACTCTCTCACTCTCTTATGTAATCTCTCATTTTCTCTCCTCTTTTCTACCTCTCCTATCACTTTCTTCCCTCACCCTATATTCCTTATCTCTCTATTGATGAAGAAGAGAGTGTGAAAGAAAAATGGAGAAAGAAGAGAAGAGGAGAGAGATAGCGATGAAGAGAGAGCACAAGAGAAATGAGACGAGAGAAGATGCTCTCACTTTCTCCATCCCATTTCGTCCCTATATCTTTCTCTCACTCTTTTTAGGAGTGATAGCGAGGGGGGAGAACAGATTTAAAGTTGGGGTTAGAGAGAGGGGGTTGGAAGGATGGGGAGAGGGAGAAAGATGGTTCATGAGAGAATAGGAGGAAAAAATAGAGAGAGTGTCTATGAAGAGAAAATGAGTAAGGGAGGAAGGGAGAGAAGGTTATAGTATAGTGATAGAGGGTGGACAAAAAAGGGAGGCAGGCTTTCCCTCTCTCTCTCTTTCTCTCTTATTTTACCTCTCTCGCTCTCTCTTCTCCCTCCCTATTTTACCTTCTCTCTCTCTCTCTCTCCCTTACTTCTCTCACTCCCTTTATGATCCCTCTCTTGCTTCTCCTTCATCTATCCCTTTCTTCTCTCGCACTTTCCCTTTATCTTTCTCTTTCTACTTGTCCCTATAACACATACTCTCCTTAAAACTCCATTTTTCTCGTTCTCTGTCCCTACTACTCATTCTCTCCCTCCTTCATTTCCTCTCTCACCCTCCCTCCCTCCCTCCCTCACACCCTCTCCCTCCTCTATTATCAATCTCTTATGTTCTCTCAATTTTTTTATCACATTTGTTCTCTCTTGCTTGTTCTCTTCTCTCTCTCACTCACTCACTCTCTTGCTCTTTACCTCTCTCTGTCTCTGTCGATCTCTTCATCTCTCTCACTATCTTTCTCTCTTACTCGTTCACTCTTTCTTACTCTTTCTTCTTTATCTTTGGTCTTTATCACCCCCTCTCTATCTTTCAACTCTCCCACATTCTTGCTCTCTGGACACACTCTCTGGACACACTCACTCATTCTGACTCGCCTTCCTCTCCTACTTATTCATTCTCCTCCTTATTGAGATAAAAAGGGAAGAGATGAGAGAAAAAAATTTTCCCTCCTAATCTAACACTTTCTCTCTCCCTTCTCACTCTAATTTTCTTTCAACTCACTCTATTCTGCTCTTGATCTCTATATCTTATTATCTCAAACTCTCTTCTACATTACCTATCTCTCTCACTCTCTTTTTTTATCTCAGATATATCACACTTTCTTTTCTCTCCTTTTCTCTATCTCCTCATCTCTTTCTCATTCACTATCGCTCTTCCTCTTCTATCACTCTCTTACTATTGCTTATTATCTCCTCAAATTATTCTCTGACTACCACTCTCCCACCCTCACACGGTTCTTCTCTCTTACTTCCATCTCTTTCTATCTCAGTTTACTCTTTCTCTCTTTTCGATCTCTCACTCTTTTCTCTTCTATATTTCTCCTCTCTCCCTCCTCTCTCCCTCTCTCTCTCTTCTTTTCTCTTACACCTTCTCCCTCTTTCTCCCTTACTTTCTACCTCTCTCCCTCTTCACATTACTATCTCTCGTACACTCTCTCTTCATCTCTCACTAACTCTCTTTTCTCTCTCTCTCACCCTTTCAACTCTCTTCCTCTCCATCTCTCAGTTTTTTTTCTCTTGCTCCACCACACTCTCACTCTTGCTCTCCCTCTAGCACTCCACTTCTTTTATCTTTCTTTCTCTCATTATCTCTCACTCATCTCCCCTCACTCTCTCGTATTGACTCTCTCTATCTCACTCCCTCTAAATTTCTCACTTTTCTCTCTTAATATCTTCTTACCTCACTATTTCTCTTTTTTTTTTCTTTCACACACTCTTTTGCCTTAATGTTTTTTCCAGTACAACTCTTTTTTCCCCCCACTCTCTCTCTTTATCTCTCTATCTTCCTCTATTTTCTCACTTTCTCACTCACTTGTCCTCCCATCCTCCTTCTCACTCACCATCTCACTCACTTCTTTCTTCTCGCCCTCTTTCTCCCTCTCCCTTCCTCCCTCTCTCTCCAACTCTCCCTCCCTATCACTCCTCTCTCTCCCCCACTCTCTAACTTTCCATCCCGCCCACTTGAAAATCTAAAAAAGAGGGAGAGTGAGAGAAAGATAGAATAAAGAATTAAAGATCTGCTCACTCTTCTCAAAAGCTGGTGAGCAAGAGTGAATAAGTGATAGAGAGAGATATGAGGCACATGTTAAAGGATGAGAGAGGTTGATGTGAGAAAGAGAGATGGAAAAGAGAAGAGAGATGGAAAAGTCTCTCTCATGTACTCTTCTTTTCCCTCTTTCTCTCTTTACTCTATCTCTATTTCTCTTCTCTTGCTCAATTTCTCTAACTCTCTCCTCTTTCTCTTTCTTTCTCATTATCACTCTCACACAACACTCATTTTTCTCACTCACCTAGAGAGAAAGCAAGGGAAAGGAAGGGGCGAGAATTGAAGGAGGGATAATGTCAAACTAGAAAAAGAGTGAGAGGAGATGGGTAGGAAAGTGGGTGATAGAGAAAGAAGTGGGTGCGAGAGAAGCGAGAATGAGAGAGAAGGA
>NW_018218408.1:7485-15796 GCF_001263595.1 Phalaenopsis equestris | reverse complement strand
GAGGAGGGATATAGAGATGAAGAGGAGGGATAAAAATAAAGAATGGGAGATGAACAGAAGAGAGAAACAGAAGAGAGAGTGTGAAAGAGAAAAGTAAAAATAGAAGAGAGAGTAAGAAAGAGAAGAGAGATGAGGAGGAAGAAGGGGGAGAGGGATATAGGTCAATAGGGACAAATGGAGATACAAACCAACAAAGCAAGACAAAAAGGAAGTGGGGGAGGGGGAGAAGAGGGAAAAAGAGAAAAAAAAACGATAGAGAGAAAAGTGAGAGAGTGAAAGAGAAAAAAGAGTTAATAAGGGTGAAAAAAGAGTGAGAGGGAGAGAGTTAAGTGAGGAAGAGAGAGAGTTAGGGTGAGAATGGAAGAGAAATAGAGTGAGAGTAAGTGAGCAAGAGAAAGAAACTACAAGAAAGTGCAATTAAGAGAGAGAGCTAGATTGCAATAGAGAATGAGAGATAAACAGAGATTCTCAGAGAGTGAGAGAATGAGAGCGAGAGAGGGAGGGAGCTTTATTTTGTTATCTAACTTACTCTCCTTTTCTCTCTCTTCTCTTCACCCAACTAATCAAAAGATCCTTCATATTTCTTTTCCTTCACTATCTCAGTCTCTTTCACTCTCATATTCTCACTTATGCTCTCTGCCTAGCTCTCACTCTCTCTACGTCTCTCACTCTTGCTCCATCACTATAGAGATCGGAGAACAATGAAAGGATTGGAGAGAGAATGTTTTAGAGAGAGCGAGAGAGAGTGGTGAGAGAGAGGAGGGGGAGGGGTAAGGCGAGAGAATGAGAAAGCAAGAGGTTGGAGAGAGAGGGAAATATTGATCTTCTCTCCCTCTTTATATTGCCACACACACTCTCTCTCTTTCCTTATGCTTACTTTTTTCTATCTCTTTCTCTTTTTCCTTCTCTCTCCCCATCTCTTTTTCTTCCTCTCAACCTCTGGCAAGGAGAAAGAGGGAGAGAAGCATGATTGAGAGTGAGAGAGAGAGAATAAAACAGAAAGATTGAATGAGATAAAGAAGGAGAGAGCACCAGAGTGAGTGAGAGAAAAAATAAGGGAAGAGTGATAAAGAGAGGGAGAGATATAAAAAGAGAGAAGACGGGAGCATGAGAGAGTAGATAAAGATAGAAAGAAAATAAGGGTGAGAGATTAAATGAAGCTTGAGAGGGATAGAGAGAGCTTGAGAGAGAAAATAGAACAGTGGAAGAGAGATAGAGAGAGCTTATGAGGCATAGAGGGAATAGGAAAGAATAGATAAGTGTTCCCTCATTCCCTCTTCCATCCTATCTCAGAAAGAGGTATTAAGAGAGGGAGAGAGTGAGAGGAAAAAGAGAGAGGGAGAGAGTGTGTGTGTTTGTGTTTATGAGAAAAAGGGTGGCTGGGAGGGAGGGAGAGTGAGAGAGAGAGGGGAAGTGAGTGAGGAAGGTAAGGTAGGTGGTTGTGAAGAAGAATGTGAGAGACGAGGGAGAGAGCAAGAGTAAGAGAGTGAGAAAAGCAGGATATCTACTGAGAGTGTGAAAGATATGAGGGAAGAAAGTGGGTAAAACATCAACCAAATGAGGGAGTGGGAGAGAGAAAGTGAAAGAAAAGAGAGTGAGAGATGAAGGGAGAGCATGTGGGAGAGCAGGAGTGGGAGAGAAAAAAAAAGATAAATAGTAGATTAAGAGAGAGAAGAGGAGAGAAGAGATAGTGAGAGATGCATAATTAGAGAGAAAAGATAGAAGGCATAAGAAAGATAGGATGAGAATTGGGGAGCTTTGAAGGATGAGAGAGAGTAAGAATGGAGAGAGAAAAGTGAGAAAGAGAGTTTAAAAAAATCAATGAGGAAGCAAGGAGAGAAAGTGCAAGAGACAGAGAGATGAAGCGAGAGAAGGAGAGAGAATGATGAAGAGAGGGAGAGTGAGTCAGGGTGAGAGAGTAAATGTAAATGAGGTAAAAGAGAAGTGTAAGGTGATAGAGTGAGGGAGAAAATGAAAAAAATATAGCATGGGTAAGGAAGAGGGGAGAGATAGAAGAGAGAAGGGAGAGAGAGGGAGAGAAGGAGTGCCGTGAGTGAGAGAGAGTGATGACGAGAGTGAGAAGAGAGGGTGAAGAGATAGAGAGAAAGAGAAGAGAAGAGAAGAGAGAGGAGCATGATAAGAGAGAGGTGAGAGAGAAAAAGATAATAAAAAAAACTATAGAAAGGGGGAGAGAGAGAGAGAGCAAGCAAAGAGAGCAATCTCTCCTTCTCAATCAAGACTGAGAGCAAGAGAGAGGGACGACAAGAGGTAGAGAGTGCGAGAGAGGTAAACAAGAGAGATAAAGAGCGATAGAGAATAAGAGAGAGCTGAAGAGAAAATGGAATGATTGAGATAGAGAGACTCTCCATCTCTTTCTCCACTTTATAGCTCTCTCACATTCTTGTTTCCCCTCATTCTGTCTCTAACCCTCCCTCCTCCCTCTCTTACGCTCTATACTTACACTCTTTTTATTGTGACCTCCCTCTCTCACTCTTGAGGCTCTCCCTCATTGTCTCTATTATATTATTCTTTATCTATCTCGCCATCCCTTTAACTCACGTGTTCCTTCCATCTTTCTCCTCCTCTATCTTTCTCTCTCTCTCGCACTCAATCTCTTCGGAGAGAAATAATATAATGTGATATAAAGAGAGAGGAAGGGAGGGAGGAAGTGAGAGGGAGGGAGAAACAAAGAGAATGGGATAAAGGCAGAGAGTGAAAGAGAGAGTTTAAGATGAGTAAAGAGACTTGTTGATAGTTTGAAAGAAAAGAGAGGAGGGAGCAGAGTGAGAGCTCAAGAGATAAAGTGACAGAGAAAGAGTGATAGAAAGAAAATGTGTGAGAGAGATTACATGGGAGATATGCTGATAGAGAGAGTGTGCTTCTCCAAATTTCACTCTCACTTTTCATTTCTCTCTCTTACTCAATCTGCCACTCTCTTTCCTACTCTATTTTTCACTCCTAGTCTCTTCACCTCTCTTAGTTTTCACTTCTCTCCATATCCCTATCTAACTCTCTCTCACTTCCTCTCTCCTTCTCTTGCTCTCTTCTCTCATTCCTTCCATTTCTCTCTAGCTCTTACCTATCTTCTCTCTTTCCCACCACACCCTAACTGTCCCTCCCTCACCAAGTTTGTAGCTTTCTCTTATACTGCTAACCTCTCTCATACCATCAAAATCTCTCACTATCTCACTCCCTCTCAGCCTCTTTTTGTTCACTCTAATCTCTCTTGTTCTCTCCCACACTAGAGAAATTGAGATCTCTCTCTATCTCTCCATTCTCTCACTCTCTTCTCTAACTTTCTCTTTTTTCTTTTTATCTCTTTGTCTCTTATTTTCTCTTCCTCCTTCTATTACTCTTTCTCATGCACTACTCTTCTCTCTCTTTCTCTCTATCTCACTACTCTTTCTATCTCTCTTGGAAAGGAATGAGAAATAAGGTAAGAGAATGAGGAGGGTGGTTCAGAGGGTGAGGAGGGTGGTTCAGAAAAAGAGAGAGATAGCACAAGGGAGATTGAGTAAGAGAGAGAGAGGGAGAGGGGGCGAGAAGGAGATAGAGAGGGAGGGGTGAGAGAGAGAACAAGATAGAAAAGGAGAGAGTACAGGTTAATAGCCCAAGAGAGAGAGAGGGAGAGAGATAGAAAGAGGAAGTAACACTCACATGCTATCTTTGTGTCTTTCTCTCTCTCCCCTCTTCTCCATCCCTCTCTCATATCATGAAAAAGTGAGAGAGGAGGATTTAAGAGAAAAGGGATAGAGGGAAAGGAAAATTGAAGTGATGATGCGCGAGAAAGTCTAGGAGAGGAGGGATGGTTGGAGAAGGAGTAGAAGAAAAAAAGAGAGAATGAGGAGAAGAGAAAGAGAAAGAAAAAGGATGGAAAGCGAGGGAACTAGACTAAGGCAGAGAGTGCAAGAGAGAGGTGAGAGGGGGTCTGAAGGAGGAAGAGAATAAAAGAGAGAGACAAGCACAAGATATTACTTTCTCGCTCTCATTTCTCTTTTATAACCTCCTCTTTGTTCTCTCCCAACCTCTCTTGCTCTCTGCCTTTCTCTCTATCCCCTTCTCTTTCTCTCTAATTCTCTCTTTCTCACTCGTGCTCTTTAAGTGGGAGATGGAGGATGAGAGAGAAGGGTGAGAGAGTTTGAGAGGTTTATAGTATTGATGAGACATAATGAGTGAGGGAATAAGAGAAAAGTGGGAGGGGGAGAAAGAGGAAAAGAGCTTGTGAGAGAGAGTGAGGGAGAGATAAAGAAAATGGAGGTGAGCGCGTGAAAGGAAGGCTTGGAAAGAGGGAGGGATAAAGAGAGAAATAGATGGAGGAATAAAGGTTAAGATGAAGAGAGATAGAGATAAGGATATAGAGAGAGAGAATAATGAAGAGTGAGAGAGAACATAAGGGAGATAGAATGATGAGTGATATAAAGAAGAGAAACAAAAATAAGAAATAAATATGTAAAAGATATAGAGGTTGAGAGAGAAGAGAGAGATGGAATGAGAGAAACATGATGAAGAAAGTGTAAGAAGAGAGAGTGTGTAAGTATCTCTCACTCTTTTTATCATTATCTCTCTTTAGCTCTCTCTCCCTCTTTCTAAATAGAGCAAAGGGAGAAAGCAATGGAGGGGAAAGTGGGAGAGAATTAGAGAGAGTGAGAGGAACATAGTGAGAAAGATGGAGAGAAAAATGAAATGAAACAATGAGAGAGAGTGTGAGAGAGAGAGACAATGAGAGAAAGTGAGGTAAAGAGCAAGTGAGCCTATCTCAATCACTTTCTATTTATTTATTCCCTCTCACTCTCTCACTCTTGCTATCTCTTCTTCTATACTCTCTGGTTATCCCTCTCTCACGGTCTTTCCCTCTTTCTCTCTGGAGAGATAGAGTGTGTGTGTGTTTGTGAGGGAGAGAGTGAGAGAGGAAATTGAGAGATTTTGAGAGTGAAGTAAAGAGAAAGAGAGAGAAAGAGAGGGAGAGGAGAGAGAGAGAGGGAAAGACGAGAGACATTGAAGGTATAGAGAGAAAGCAAGAGATATTGTGGTTTGTAAATGATGAAGGGATAGAGGGAGGGAGGGAGAAAGGGTTAGGCAGAAATATTCCTTTTTCCCTTTGGTTGCTCTCTCCTCTACAAACAAACACTCTTTTTGTTCTCTCTCTCTATCAACCGCTCTCTCTTTTTCTATCTCTAACTGTTTCTCTCTTCATCTTTATCTATTCCTTTCTCTACTCTTCCACTCTCTTTCTACCTTTTTCCCCTCCCTCTCTTTCCACTGTATCTTTATCTCTCTCTTTATCTATTTTTCCCCATTTTAACATCATAGATAATGGAGGTAGCAATTGAGATGGAGAAAGTAAGACAGAGTGTGAGAGAGATAAAATATAGCCAAAAAAGTGAGGATTATAGAATAATGAGAGGGAGAAAGGGGGGGCAGGGTAAGAGAGTCGAGGGTAGAGAGGAGAGAGTAAAAAAGAGAGAAAAAGAGACAATGAGAGAGAGACGAGAGGGAGAGGAGATGGGGGAGGGAAGGAGAGAGAGTGTGAGGAGAGCTAGAAAGGTAGAGCAAGAATCAGATAGCGAGAGAGAGTGAGAGACAGTAAAAGACCAAAAGAGAGGTAGGTTGAGAGAGAAAATGGCAAGTTTTTGTGGGACAGACTGACAGAGAGATAGAGAGATAAAGAGGCAAAAGAGGGTAGAGAGATTGTGTGTGTGTGAGACAGATAAAGGAATTTAAAGAGCGTGTGGGAGAGAAGGAGTGATAGAGAGAGGGAGAGTAGAGATAAGAGAGAGGGAGTAAGGGATTGCAAGATAGAAATCTTTAGAGAGTGAGAGAAAGAACCTCCCTCTACTCTCTCTCATTCTTCTCACACTATCTCTACTTTTGCTTTTCTTTCTTGCTCTCACTCTGTCTCCCTCTCCCTCCCTCTCTACTCACTCTCTCTCAAGCTCCCTCCCCTACTCTTTTTTTCTCTTACTCACCCTCTGTCTCACTCTCCCTCAATTGCTCCCACTCTTTTTCCTGGTTCTCCACTCTATCTCTTCATCTTTTTTCCCTCCCACACCCTCTCACTCTCTTCTTCACTCTCTCTTTTGCATGGCTCTCTAGCTCTCTTTTCTCTCATAATATCTCTCCTTCTTGCTTTCTGTCCCTCCTCCCTTTTACATTATTCTCATTCTCTCTCTTTCTTTATCTTTTTCTCCCAATCCCTCACTATTTCTCTTCCTCTTGGTGTTTTTATATTTATTTCTCTCTCTCACTTTCTCTCCTTCATGTTCTATCTTATTTGTTCATTTACTCTTACCTTCCCTCTCCCCTCCCTTTCTCTCTCTTTCTCTTCTCTCTTTCTCTTAATTGCACTTTTCTCTCTCCCTTTATTGCTCTCACTTTCCCAACTCTCTCTCACTCTCAATAGAAGTGTGAGAGAGTTGAAGGTATATGGCCTCAATTTCTCTCCCTCTCTAACTCCCCCTCTCTTGTTCACTCTCACTTTTGCAACGAGACATAGCTTGTTTGTGGAGAGAGTGATTTGAAGATAGCTCCCTCTCTTTTTCTCAAACTATCAACCTATCCTCCATCTCCTCTCCCTTCTCTCTCATATGCTCTTGTTGCCTCGCCCACCTTCCCTCACTCATTTCCTCTTTCTCCCCTTGTCTTGGTCCATTATTTTATTTTGCTCCCTTTAACTTATAGATAAAGAGAGAGAAAGAAGTAAGAAAAAAGTGGGGAGGTTGAAAAGGATAGAGAGACACTGAGAGTGAGAGAGAGTTTTACTGTTTCTCTTACCTCACTCTCCACCTCTCTCCTGCTCTTTATTTTCACTCTCTCTCTTTTCTTTCTTTCACTCTTCTCTTTATCACTCTCTCTTTCTCCTTTTATCTATCTCCCACTCTCTCTGTTGCTCTTTCTTGCCCACCTCTCTTGATAATCGATCTCAACATGTCTCTTTTTTGGTCACATTCTACAACCCTACCTTATTAACATTTTTCTCTCTCCCTATCTTCATGCTCTCAATCCAGCAAGACGTAGCGTGTGTGTGGAGTGAGGGATTGGAACATAGCTCCCTCTCTCTATCTCAAACTATCAACCTATCCGCCGTCTCCTCTACCTTCTCTCTCTTATGATCTTGCTGCCTGTCCCACCTTCCCTCACTCATTTGCTCCTTCTCCCCCTGTCTTGGTCCATAATTTTCTTTTGCTCCCTTTAACTTAGAGATAAAGAGAGAGAAAGAATTAAGAAAAAAATTAGGGAGGCTGAAAAGGATAGAGAGACAGTGAGAGTGTGTGTGAGAGAGAGTGAGAGAGTGAGAGAGAAAAAGAGGGCGAGGGTAAGAGTTTTGAAGGTAGGCTGAAAGTGAGTGAAGGGTGGGGAGAAACATAATGAGAGGGAGTTAGAAGAGGAGGAGAGAGAGATAAAGAAAGAGAGAGAAAGGGAGACAATGGTCCATTACTCTCTCACTTTCTCTCCTTCATGTTCATCTCATTTGTTCATTTTCTCCCACCATCTCACTCCCCTCCCTTTCTCTCTATTTCTCTTCTCTCTTTCTCTTTCTTGCTATTTTCTCTCTCCTTATATTGCTCTCACTTTCCCAACTCTCTCTCACTCTCAATATAAGTGTGAGAGAGTGGAAGGTATATGGCCTCTCTTTCTCTCCTTCTCTAACTCCCCCTCTTTTGTTCACTCTCACTTTCACTTTCTTATTTAATCTCTCTTTTACTCTCTTTACCTCACTCTCTATTTTTTTCTCTTTTATTGTTTCTCTTACCTCACTCTCCACCTCTCTTTTGCTCTTTATTTTCACTCTCACTCTTTCTTTCTTTCACTCCTCTCTTTATGACTCTCTCTTTCTCCTTTTATCTATCTCTCACTCTCTCTATTGCTTTTTCTTTCCCACCTCTCTTGATAATCTATCTCAACATGTCTCTTTTTTGGTCACATTCTACAACCCTACCTTATTAAATTTTTTCTTTCTCCCTATCTTCATTCTCTCAATCCAACGAGACATAGCGTGTGTGTGGAGTGAGGGATTGGAAGATAGCTCCCTTTCTCTTTGACAAACTATCAAACTCATTGCCATCTCCTCTCTCTTCCTCAAACTATCAACCTATCCGCCATCCCCGCTCTCTTCTCTTGCTTATGCTCTTGCTGCCTCTCCCACCTTCTCTTGCTCATTTCCTTATTCTCCTCCTGTCTTGGACCTTTACTTTCTTTTGCTCCTTTTAACTTATAGATAAAGAGAGGAAGAAGTATGAAAGAAAGTCGGGAGGTTGAAAAGGATATAGAGACACTTTGAGTGAGAGAGAGAGAGTGAGAGAGAGAAAGAGGG
>NW_018218408.1:7028-7339 GCF_001263595.1 Phalaenopsis equestris | reverse complement strand
GGGAAAGTGTGTAAGAGAGGGTAGGGTAGAGAGATAAATTTGAGAGAGAGAGAGGGAGATAGAGTAAGATGGAGAACGATAGATAAAACATAAAAGATTAAGAAAGAAACAGAAGAGAGAATAATTGAGAGAGCAAGAGAGACTGAAAGAGAAAATAAGTGAGAGACTAAAAAATTGAGTGAAACTGAGAAAGGATGGTTGAGAGAGAGATAAAGTTGAAAGAGAAATGAGTAAAAGAGTGCGGAGAGGTTAAATTGAGTCAGAGAACTTAGTGAGTGAGAGAGAGCGAGTGAGGGACTAAGAGAGGGAAA
>NW_018218408.1:0-6484 GCF_001263595.1 Phalaenopsis equestris | reverse complement strand
GAAAGTGAGCGAGAATATAAGGGAGAAATGCTGATATAGAGAGTGGGTAAGGCAGAGAATATGAGAGATAAGGGAGGAGGACAGATAAAGTGAGAAAAAAATGATAGTGAGAGAAGAATGTGTTAGAAAGAGAAAGTGGGAGAAGAAGAGAGAGATTGAAAGAGAGAGTGTGTGAAAGTGTTAGTGAGAGAGAGTTTGAGCACATGAGAGAGAGAATGAGAGAGTTAAAGTTGGATAGGGAAAAGTGAGTGAAAGATGGGGAGATAGATAATGAGAGAGAGTTATAGGGAGGGAGGGGAAATGAGGGGAGAAGAGACTGAGAGAGAGATAAAGAGAGAGGGAAAAAGTGTTAAAGATGATAGGGTAGAGAGTGATAAATTTGAGAGAGAGAGAGAGGGAGATAGAGCAAGATGGAGAAGGACAGAAAGAACATAAAAGATTAAGAAAGAAAGAGAAGAGAGAACGATTGAGAGATCAAGAGAGACTGAAAGAGAAAATAAGTGAGAGACTAAACAAAGTGAGCGAGACTATAAGTGACAAAGGATGGTTGAGAGAGAGATAAGCAAGTAAGAGAGTGAGGAGAGGTTAAATGGAGTCAGAGAAGTTAGTGAGTTAGAGAGCGAGTGAGGGACAAAGAGAGAGAAAGAGATGGTTAGAAATAAAGTGAGAAAGGAAAATAGGTATTAATCAAGAGGAAAGTAAGAGGAACAGAAGATAAATAAAGGGAGACATAGAGAGTGAAGTAGAGAGGGAAAGATAGAGTAAAAGAGGTAGAAAGAGAGAGATATGGAGATGAGAGGAGTGTGAGGGAAATACAGTGAGAGAGAGAGAGAGTGAGAGAGAGATAAGAGAAAAGTAGAATAGAGAGAGCTAGAGAGAAGTAGAGAGTGCAGGAAGCGAGAGAGAGAGATAGAGAGTGAGGGGAGAGTGAGAGAGAAAAATAGAGAGAGATGGAGAGAGATGGAGAGAGTGAGATAGAGAAAAAGGTGGTTGAGATAGAGAGATGATGAGAAGGAGAGAGAGACGGATGGAATGAGAGATGGAGAGAGAGGAGGAAGGGAGAGGGAAGGGGAGAAAGGAGGAGGGATAAAGAGAAGGAGAGAGAGGGATGGAAAGAGGGAGAGAGAGCGATGAAGGGGTGGAGAGGGAGAGCATGAGGCAGAGAAGTGAAGTAGAAGAGAGATATAGAAAGAATGAATGAGGAAGAGAGAGAGATGCAAAGCTAGAGAGAGGAGAGGACAAGAGAGAAAGTGAGAGAGAAAGAGAGAGATTATAAGGGAGAAATGCTGATATAGAGAGTGGGTAAGACAGAGAATAAGAGATATAAGGGACAGAGAATAAGAGAGTAAGACAGAGAATAAGAGATATAAGGGAGGAGGAGAGTAAAGTGAGAGAAAAAATGATAGTTGATAGGGAGAAGAATGTGTTAGAGAGAGAAAGTGGGAGAAGAAGAGAGAGATTGAAAGAGAGTGTGTGCGAGAGCTTTATAGTGACAGAGAGAGTTAGAGCACATGAGAGAGAGAATGAGAGAGTTAAAGTGGAAGAGGGAGAATGATAGAAATAAAGAAGGAGAGGGGAAGAAATAGGGAAGCGGGAGAGAATGAAAGTCTCCCTCTGAAAATCATAATAACTCTCTTATTCCCTCCAACTCCTCTCCCTCTCTTCTCTATCTCTTGTCTTTTCTCTGCGTCTCACACATCTACTTCCTCTTTTATCTTTCTCCTGCACACCCTCCCTCTTCACTCTATCTCTCAATGTTTCTTACTTGCTCTATATTTATCTCCATATCTCTCTTACACTTATTCTACCTCCATCCTCATTCTCTCTCTTTCTCTTATGCTCTCTTCTTCTCTCATTCACTCTATCTCTTTTTCTCTCTCTCTTACCTCTCTCTCTCACTCCGCTCTCTCTTTATATCACAATCACTTTATCTACTCTTTCTCTTCTCCATCTCCTTGGCTTTCTTTATCTCCTGTCCTCCCTCACTTCTCTCTTCCTCTCCAACTCCCTATCCCTCTACCTCTCATTCTCTATCTCTTTCTTATTCTTATTCCCTCACTCCATTCTCTTCATCACACACACTTTCTCACATACTACCTCCATCATTTGCACACTTGCGTTGCTCTCTCACACTTGATATATCTCTCCCTTTCCCTCTACCTCTTTCTCTTTTTTACTTACCTCTCTCTTTCTCTCTCTCTCTCTTTCTCACTCTCTTTTGTACTATCAACCACTTTCTTTCTCGCTCTCTCTCTTTCTCGCTCTCTCTCTTTCTCTCTTTCACTATCTCTTTCTTTGTCTCTATCTCTCACCCTCTTCTTATCCCTATACCTGGCTCCTCCCATTCTAATCTCTTTATCACACGCACACACAATCTTTTCTTTCTCCCTCTCTCCCTTCATTTCCCTCTCTGTCCTTCACTCTCTCTCCTCCCCCTTCGTCCTCTCTCTAAACTCTTTCATCCTCACACATAATAGAGATAGATAATGAGCAAAAGAAAGAGAAAGATAGGAATGGGCAGAGAGAGGCAGAAGAGGAGGGAGGGAGGGCGATAGCAAGTGACGAGAGGATCATATATAAACTGAGGGGAAGAGAGCAAGAGTGAGGGATAGAAAGGGAGGGAGGGTGAGTAAAATGGGATAGTGTCTCACTAGCTCTCTCTCTCTCTCTCTCTTCCTATCATCTCCATTTCCTTCTCTCTATCTCTGCCTCACTCCCCTCCTCTCGCTCCTCTCGCTCTCTCGCTCACGCTATCTCCTTCTCACTCTCATTCTTTTTCTCTCTTATTCTATATTCCCTCCTACTCCTTCCCTCTCACTCCCTCGTGTCAGCTTTCTCTTTCTCTCTCTTCATTCTTGCTCACCTCTCATAATCATTATTTCTCCACTGTATTGCTCTTCACTCGCTCACCCTCAAAATTTTTATCCTTCTCTTCCCTCATGTCTATTTATCTTTTTATCCTTCCCTCTCTCTCTATCCCACTATCTACTGCACTTTTCTCTCTTCCACCCTACCTTCTTGCCCCTCCTCCCTCTCTTCTTTCATCATTTCCTCTCCACCCAATCTCTTTCTTTCTCTCTCTCTTTGCTTCACTCTCAAAATCTCCCTTTAATCTCTCACCCTCTCTCTCTTTCACACACAAGCACTGTCTATCGATCTATCTAGAGAGAAAGAGTGAAAGAAATTGAGAGAGGGATAATGAGAGAAGAGATAGGGAAAAATGGGAAAAGTTTGAGAGAGATAGGGGATAAATAAATAGAGAGTGATTGAGAGAAAACAAATGCTAATAGTGAGTGAGATAGGGTCACTTGCTATTTCTTTCAATGTGTCTCTCATTATCTCTCTCTCACACACACTCTCTCATTGTTTCATTTCATTTTTCTCTCCAACTTTCTCTTTATGTCCCTCTCACTCTCCCTCATTCTCTCTCATCTTTCCCTTTCCCCTGCCTTCTTCATAATGAGAGAGTTAAAGAGGAAGAGAAAGAGAGCGTTAAAGAGAGATAATGAAAAAGAGAGAGTGAGCCACTCTCACATACTTTCTCTACTCTCTCTCCTTCTCTTCTTACTCTATCTTCCTCATGTTTCCCTCATTCTTCCTCTCTCTTTCTCTCTCAATCTCTCTTTTTCCTATTTATTTCTTGTTCTTTTTAACTTATTTATATCTCTCATTACTCCATCTCCTTCATGTTCTCTCTCGCTTAATCTATCTCTCTCTCTGTCTCCTCTCTATATCTTCCCCCCTCACTCTTCCCAAGCCTTCCTTTCACTCTCTCACCTCCAATTGCTATATATCTCGCTCTCTCTCACTTACTCTTTTCCTTTTTCTCCCCTCCCACTCTTCCCTTGCTCCCTCACTCAGTATCTCTCTCACCCATACCATAAACCTCCCTAACTCTCTCACACTTCACTCTCTTCCTCCATCTCCCTCTCTCAAAGAGAATGAGTGAGAGAGAGAAGTAAAAATAAAGGCAAAGAGTAAGAGAGGGTGAGAGAGGATAAAGAGGAGGTTATATAAGAGAGAGTGAGCGCGAGAGAGTTAAATCTCTCATGCATGTCTCTCTCTTTCATTCCCTCCTTCCCTCACACCCCCCCTCTCACCTAGCTTTCACTCTCTGCCTCAATCTAGCCCTCCCCTTCATCTTCCCTCTCCATCTTTTCTCTTTCTCTTTCCCTCATTCTCTCTTTTTCTCTTCCTCTCCTTCTTTGGTCATCCCTTCTCTATTTGACTCTCTCCTTCATCACTTCTTTTTTACTTTCTCTCTCTATCTCTTTTCTCTTAAATCCCCCTATCCATCTTTATCCCACCATCCCTCCTCTTCTCTCACTCACTCTTTCACCGTCTCTCTCATTTACTCTCTCCCTCTATCTCCATGTTGAAATCTCTCTTCCATCCCACTTTATTTGTTGCTCTATCCCTCTCTCTTTTCTTCTCTCTTGCACTTACCTCTTAGTTTCTCCCTCTTTGGCTTACTTTCTTGCTTCCTCCCTTCCGCTTCTCTTTTCTCTCCCACACTCTCTTTATCTCTCTATGCACTCTACCTATTTTTTTGCTTTCTCACTTTCTATCGCTATCTCTCTCTTTTCTCTCAATTCATTCCTCTCACTTACTCACTCTCTCTATTTCTCTCTCACCTCTCTTCTTCCTTCTTATTTCTTCTCTCCCTTGCTATCTCATCCTTACTCCTCTCCCTGTATCCACTCTCTATATTCATATTATCTTATTCTCTTTTCGCTCTCTCAGTTTTTCTTTGTCACACACTATCTCATTGTCTCTATGCATCTACCTCTTTGCCACTCCCTCGATCTCACATGCTCTTTTTTCTATCTCTCCATCTCTCTATCACTATATATTTCTCTTTTCTCTCACTCAGTATCTCTCTCTCTCTTGTCTCAGTCAATAGCTCTATATCCTTCTTTCTCTATATCTCATTAACTCTCTCACACCATCTCTCATTATATCTCACGCTCACTCTCTTTGTCAACTCTCTCCCTCCTTCCCTCTTGATAAAAAAACAAGAAAAAGAGGAGAAATAAAGAAATAAAAGGAGATAGAGCTCTCTTTCTTTCTCTTTCCCCTCCCTTTCTCTCTATTTTTCTCTTCCTCCTCTCACTTTCACTCATCACTATCACTCTCCCACTCTCTTCTCTCTCTTGTGATGGAGCGGAAGAGAGAGAAAGAAAGAGAGGAGGGCAATAGTAATGATGAAAGAGAGTGAGAGAAGTGAGAGATAATGAGAGACAGTGTGAGAGAATTATAATGAGAGAGAATTATAATGAGAAAGAGACGAAGGGAGAGAGTGAAAGGAGAGAGGGATAGAGTGAGATACGGAAAAGCAGAGAGATATGGAGGGTGAGACACAAAAAGAGGTGCTAAGAGAGGGAAAAAGTGAGAGGAAAAAGAGAGAGAGTGTGTGTGTCTACGAGTAAAATAGTGGGAGGGAGGGAGGGAGGGAGGGAGAGCGAAAAAGAGAGGGGAAGTGAGAGAGGAAGGTAAGGGAGGTGTTTGTGAGGAAGAATGTGAGAGAGGAGGGAGAGAGCAAGAGTGAGAGAGTGAGAAAAGAAGGATATCTACTAATAGTGTGAAAGATATGATGGAAAAGTGTGGGTAAAAGTTAGAAAAAATGAGGGAGTAGGAGAGAGAAAGTGAAAGAAAAGAGAGTGAGAGATATAAAGGGAGAGCATGTGGGAGAGCAGGAGAGGGAAAGCTAAAAAATGATAAATAGTAGACTAAGAGAGAGAAGAGGAGAGAAGAAAAAGTGAGAGATGCATAGTTAGAGAGAAAAGATAAAATGCGTAAGAAGAGAGCGTAAGAGTTGGGGAGCTTGAAAGGACGATAAAGAGGGTGAGAGCTTGTGAGAGAAAAGTGAGAAAGATAGCATGAAAATGTCAATGAGGAAGCAAGGAGAGAAAGTGCTAAGGGAGACAGAGAAATGAAGCAAGAGAAGAGAGAATGATGAAGAGAGGGAGAGTGAGTCAGGGTGAGAGAGTAAATGGGAATGAGCTAGAAGAGAAGACTTAAGTGATAGAGTGAGGGAGAAATTGAAAAAATATAGCATGAGTCAAGAAGAGGGAGCGATAGAAGAGAGAAGAGAAAGAGAGAGAGAGGAGTGACATGAGTGAGAGAGAGTGATGGCGAGAGTGAGAAGAGAGGGTGAAGAGATAGAGACAAAGAGAAGAGAAGAGAGAGGAGTAGGATAAGAGAGAGGAAGCAAGAGAGTGGGAGAGAAAACGATAATAAAAAAAGCTATAGAAGGAGAGAGAGAGAGCATGCAAAGAGAGCAATCTCTCCTTCTCTATCATGAGTGAGAGCAAGAGAGAGGGAAGGTGAGAGGTAGAGAGTACGAGAGAGGTGAACAAGAGAGATAAAGAGCGATAGAGAATAAGAGAGAGTTGAAGATAGAACGAGGTGAGAGAGTAAATGGGAATGAGCTAGAAGAGAAGACTTAAGTGATAGAGTGAGGGAGAAATTGAAAAAATATAGC
>NW_018218407.1:0-337 GCF_001263595.1 Phalaenopsis equestris | reverse complement strand
AAGATTTGTGGTACAGTGCTCTTTCATTTACTATAAAAAATATGGGGTTAGTTTAATTTTATATTTTTCTAAAACTAAAAATATATGTAAATTAAAACGTCCTTCCGAAGCGGGCGACAGGATTTCGATTCTGGTGATTGACTACTTCTTACGGGCAACTATAACCTAAAATAGCGTTGACAACCGTCAAATAACCACCTCTGGCACTTAACCGTGAGTCCTCTAGCCCTTAGGCATAGCCTTATCTGTTTCACCGGCGCTTAAGCACCGGATCTGGTGCTTAGGCTCCAAAACACTTTTGAACCATTTTCCCATTTTTTATCCAAATTTCATCCTT
>NW_018218406.1:5857-6496 GCF_001263595.1 Phalaenopsis equestris | reverse complement strand
AAACCACCCAAAAATTCCAAAATTACCAAAATACCTTTGCCAAAACTACAAAAATACCCTTGGCACCTCAAACTTTTCCAAGTCCTCCAAAATCACTCAAAATGTCTCTAAAATCAATTTGGACCCTCCAATTGAACCCAATTTGACCAATTTGACCATTTTGACCAAAACCCCCAAATTGCTTTAAAGGCCCAACTTTCCTAAATTTAACCCAAATGTCCATCAATTTGGCCCAAATTTCCCTCAATTTCAATTATAAACTCAAACTAACATTTCATATAACCAGCCTAAATCAAATCTAAGCTTAATTGTCTCATGCTTTGAGCCCAATTTTGATCTAAGTCAAGCCCCCAATTTTGGCCCTATGACTTAATCCCACCAAATTGAACCCCATAGCCTACTCAATTTGCCACAATTTATGTTGAAAACTCTTCATAACAATCCTACACATCAAAATTGACCTTCAATTAGCCTTGATGAAGCCTCAATTGCATTCAATTTTAACCCAAGTCCAAAAATCCCTAAATTTGCCTTAAATTGGCTGTCCCCAAATTCCACCAAATTGATTGCCCTAACCCCAAAATTGACACCTAATGCATGTTGAAAAACCTTCATGATGTTCCTATAGACCATTTTAAA
>NW_018218406.1:1839-5613 GCF_001263595.1 Phalaenopsis equestris | reverse complement strand
TCAATAGGAAAGTCCTATGGCTAGACCCAGGCTACTAAAGAAGTTTCTAGACCTCAATCAAAAGTGAGGTCAACAGCCATGGATCAGCTAGACCCACTTAACCCACCCTAGATGAGCCATTGTCTAGACCCACTTAACCCACTCTAGATGAGCCATGGATCAAAGGTCCCCTAAATCAGGGGACTTATTTCCTAAATTGCTTTAGTCAAAGATATCTTTGCCAAAACTTATCACCAGCCCAAATTAATTGTTGCGACAAATTCCTCTGAGGTTCTTGAGCCACCTAAGCACCTCCCTTGCCATGGTCAGCCTCCCTTGTCGCTGAAGGAGCCAAAACTGAGACCCCCCATGCCTAAGTTCAAACCCAATTTCACCAATCCAATGTGTCTACCTTTGATTGGTGTTCAATATCTTGAAGCCCTCCACTTAAGCTACACATTGCACCCAAATGAAGGCCATGACAAACAATCTAAGTTGTTTTACTTAAACCCCTCTTACATGACTAAAATGAGGCTAAAAAAAATTTTCTAGAGATAACCCCATTTAAACTGTTTCCAGAGCTCTTCCAAGACTGCACAACCCCATTGCATCCATTCTTTGGCCATCTTCCCCATCACTTGAGCTCAATTTTTGAGCTCAAAATTAGGGCAAAATTCGGCCTTCCTAAAAAATTCTCTCAAATCCCAAATTGATTTGCTCTTGAGCTTCACCAGAGTAAGAGAGGAAGATCCTCATCAAAATTCCCCTCTGTTGAGCCCTCTAACCTATCCTTAGACTAAGGCCGCTGAACTCATACTTTGAGCCTTCACTAGAGGAAATAAACACATCCAAAAGGTTTGTCAGACTCTACTGAAGGTTCCACAAGCACACAATTGAGGTCTCACCTCTTAGGCAAAGGTATAGCCCACTAACCTTAATTTTTTACTCATTTTGGACATTCGTGAAGAAAACTTGCAATTCATAGCAATGTAACCATATAGATGTACTCGTCTTGAGTAGATGAAGGGGTAGGAACAAACTCGAAGCAATTTGGTTTAGTCTAGATCGAGATTTTAGGGTTTAAAGTCAGACGGTTCATGATTTTTGGCTATCAGGGATGATGACAGAGAGCCGTTTGATCGAGCGTGTATTGGATGGATAGACAAGATTGAGCCGGACGGAGCCTTCGTACATGAACAGCGGGACACGTGACTGTCGATTCGGATGGTCATCACCAAACCAAAAAGCGACGCATTGCGCTTTGTAGAAGACGAGAATGCGCGGCGCGTGATTGGGATAAATAGAAAATTAAAGCTTCTTCTTAATTAAATAAATAACAGATCTTTAAAAATTCATAAATTTTCATAGGAAAATTATAAAAATAAAAGAAAAATACCCACTTGCTCAATGAGCAGAGGAGATTAATGTGGATCAAAAATAAAAAATTACTTTCCAAACATATAATTTTATATTAATTAAATATCCTCTGAGGTATTTTAACTCTCCATGACTAAGGAGTGTTCACCATGGCTTGAGCTTTTTAGGGTTTATTCCTCATCATAGAAGGGATGTTCTCTAATTTTTCCAAGGTTAGAGGGCATCTCTATGCTCCTAACCCTAATTCTCATGCCAAGGTGACCATTTTGGCTTATTTTAACTATATAAATCAAAATATCACATAGAAAACTATGAGAATAATTTTAATAGGTTTTTTGTGGTCAAAGAAGTCTAGGAAAAATGTTGTGATGTTTTGAATCATTTGGTAAATTTCTATAATTAGTTAAATTTTCTATAATTAGTTAAATGTGAATTAGTTAAATGTGAATACTTTGTAAAAATTTATGTAAATTAAATACATATAAAAAATTAACAAAATTAACTCCACATTATTCATAAAAATCATATCTACCCACTGTAATAATTTCAAAATTATTTGGCTTGGTGTAAGCATTAAAGTGGATTTTCTAAGAAACCTTGAATTTTTGTACAAAAATAATTATAATAAATTAAATACACTTGAAAAAATTATAAAAAGTGATTTTCTGAGTTCCTTATGATCAGAGGTACTTATAAAAAAAATCACTTTTAGTAAAACACTTAATTTTTGGGCCTCGTTTTGAATTTTAAATAATTAAAAATAAATAAAAATTCCAAAAATAAAAAAATATATTTCCAAATATTCTTAACTATTCTCTGATCACTTGGAACTCATTAAAATATTTTTTTCTAATTTTTCTTAGCTCAAAATAAATTTTAACAAGCTTAAAAACGAATTTTATTTGTTTTCTCACTAAAATAATTTTAATAAATAAATTAAAAATAAAAAAAAATATAAAATTTGATTCTCTGAGTTTTCTTAACTCAGAAGAGTCTAAGAAAATATAAAAAAAATTTCTGTAATTAAAACATTATTTTCTACTTAAATAAATCATGAAAATTGAGCCAAATTAAAATAATAATAATAATAATTTAATTCAAAAAAAATCACGAAATTTTACCCAAGAATTTCTCTAACCTAAAGAAACCCTTAATAATTTTCTCATAAATAAAAGCTTTATTTTGAGAAGTTAAATAAGTTACCTTTTGAAAATCTTATTTTCTTAATTCAAATAAATAATCAAATTAAATTAAAATTTTGAGAAATCCACATTTTCTCCTCTAATACTTTAATTACTTCATGAATATGACACTTCAAGTCCTTAAAGTCATTTGAGTTGTGTTTAGTGAGTTATGAGGTGAGGTGCCCTAAGGGCAAAACAATAACTTTAAACTTTGGTGCTTTAATCAAAATTTAGGATTAACCAAAGGAAAATGGGTAATTTTAATCTTAATAAACATGATTTGATGATTGAAATGTAATGGGACTAAAAGGTAGAAACTCACTCACCACCCTTGCACAAATCAACAAAATCATAATTCTCCTAATCTTCATGATTTGGAAGTTAATTAAGATCAAATGATTCTTAAGTAAGGGGCTTAAACTAGGAAGGATGATAATTTACTTTTCTTAAGCCCAAAGTTGAGGATGATTTGATTACTTGATAAGAATACACATCATTTAAACTAAAATTTTTGATACATACCATTTCACCTGTCATGATTACCAAGGCTTGGTAGTGACCTAGGTTTGATTCCTAAATTCAGGTTGATTGGATTTAGAAAATGATATGATTGGTGATTAACATCTTTAAACACTACAAGCCTAACCTTAATTGCGAGCACCACAATCTTAAAAACTTGTCTCAGGGGCACTCACTCACATAAATCTTAAACAAAATATCAACTGACCAATCGAGTATCCTATGCTTAGGATAATCAAATTAAAAGTTTCATTGAGCAATGGGGTAGTCGCACTTCAACCTCGGATGATTATTGGAACATCATGATAAGACCAAAATGAACTCGAGATATTTTAAGAGATATTGAATGTGATCTAGGGTCACACCTTGAACATTTTAAAATCTATTAGATATTCTGAAGGACAAATTGGACTTGCCATAATTTGTTCAAAAATTATCCACTAGGATCTTCCGAGATTCAACAAAATCATAACTCGGGGTTCGGTAGCTAAACCTTCATCTACTAATGCAATTTAAATTCCTTGCAACATTATATACATGCCTCGCAAATACTGACCTTTTACGTGGTGGAACGAGAAGACTCGTCACGCTTTTACAGTTTACAGTACCGTCTTTTCTTGTACTTTCTACACTATATTTTTATAAAGCTTGCATGCTAAACAATGATGTCACTCTGCATGAAAACCAAAACTGCTAGGATAACCACAAAACCAAA
>NW_018218406.1:0-1808 GCF_001263595.1 Phalaenopsis equestris | reverse complement strand
CCACCCCCGCCGCCACAATATTCAAAATATAAGACAACTCAAAATTTAATCACAAACATCACAAAAATAACAATGCAACTAAATTAAGTCGTCTTTATTGGATGATCAAGAGTCCCTCAGAGGAGGTAACCTACGATTGCTAACAAGGCTTCCCATGATCTAAATGAAATTATGGAACTCATTGAGTTGAGTTTAGTAAATTCATTTTGACTAAGTGAATCCAATGGAAAATAGTGGTACCAAAATAAGGGAACCGTAGGATCCTAACCGGTGTCACTCTAATCAACTTTAACATGCCCCCATAAAATTTAAAGGACTATAACTATAGGGCCATCTGATTTCACGCCATAACTTGACACACTAGAAAACTTAAACTCGTCACGACAAGGAGCTTGAAGCTAGCATTGTGGGCAGCACTGCCATCTTCAACAGAAAAGCACGTCTACATCAGCTAAATCAATTATCATTCCTTAGAATTAAACAACTAAGCATAGGATTTTGAGGTGGTGTGCTTATGTAACATAAATCATCACCTCATCTTTAGACCTTTGTACAACTTTGCTGTACAATATAAGCCCTAAATATTCTTAAGATTCCAAGGTTGTCATTTTTCACGACCTAATTCCTCACATCTTTCAGACTATTTGTGTGTTTCACACGAATATAAGCCCTAAAAAATAATACTGGCAAGATGAAACACTTAAATAATTTATCCTCAAAATTGAAGCCAAACCATATGATAACTTGAGAAGTCACCGAGGTTCTCCCCCGGATCTATGACATCCCCTAGTTCTTCCTCCTTTGGACTCTACAACAAAATGTTCCAAATTTAAACAATTCCCCATTCATACCTCTATGTCCGATCTCATTGAAAAGTCCTACCCTTTAAAACTCCTTTAAGATAATATTTCCTGATTTTTATCGAGTTTTCTTAGGTGACTTTGGTCATTTAAGATGTAATTAACTATAGGGGCTTGCCCTTAATATAAACCCTATTTAATTCTTCATATTAAATAAGGGAACTTATCGGCAAATAAAATGGTTTTGCAGATCACCGTTGCATCATATATTTCTTAGTTTATCTGATCGAGCCTCATCCTCAAATCTTGTGTTTATTCTTCAGGATAGATATAAGGTTTAAGGTACAGTGCTCTTTCATTTAAACCATGAAAATTATGGGGTCAGTTTGATTTAATAATTTTCTAAAATTTATATATATATATATATATATATTAAAACGTCCTTCTCAAACGGGATTTCAATTCCGGTGGCCGACACCTTCCAACGTGCAACTACACAACCTAAACCCCTCACCCAAGGGCTAACCTCTACACTTCAGCACCCAAACGATAAGACCAAATTGGGAATTTTAGCCTGTCACTCTAAAGTCTCCAATTCTACGCTCGATAATATTATTTCCCTATTTATTTGCACCTAACTTCCAGGGCTTTGACCTCTCTGAATCTTGGATGTAATCTTCACTTTAGTTGTAAAAATCAACATATTTTAACAAATCTATTGGTCAGATTGAAAGTAAATGAAGATCGAAGTGAAAAGATCATCACAATTTCTTAAACATTTTCATGGCATCACTAATTCAAATCACTATTTCACAAATCTCGAGACAAAGAGAAAGACAAAGAAAACTACTCAGATCTCATGGGGAAAGCACATCTCTCGCTTTCCCTCCACTCTTACAATCTCTCGAAGAATTCCTCTAAATTTAGACTCTCTACACTTGTTTCACACTTCAATTTTGAGTCTGCTCCCCACTATTTTTGGCCAAAATAGTCTTTTAAAGTTGTGGA